>NW_028227265.1:14317500-14562500 GCF_978045245.1 Mus caroli
AGAAGAAAGAAAGGGAATGTAGGGTGGGGAGAAGAGGCTCTGAGTGCAAGACAGAAGAAGAATGTCTGTGATCTGAAAACAGGGAGGGAGGGGGTATGAGGGCATGAACAGGGATGGGCGTGGGAACTGAGGCAGGGGGGAGAGTGCATGGGGTGGGGGTGATCCAAAATTAAGGATGAATGAAGAAGCCACATTGAACCCTATGATTTTACAAACTAATTAGAAAACCGTGACTTGAGAAAAAGAGTTTGAATGGGGGTACCCTGCACTAGGGAATACTGTTGATTCTAGAAGTTGTGGGTTATTGAGCAAAGGGAAAAAAAAAATCTCACTGGAGAGGATTGGCACACTGGAAGAACCCCCACATTCCTCCCAGTCAGGTGGAGATGGATTTTGAGCAGGTGAAAGACAGCCTATGAGATAAAAATGATGCAAAAAATGTGAATTTGAAAAACTCTCAACACAGGATTCTCATCCAGATATTCTGGAATTTGCATATTTTGACTTGTGTTTGAAAAGCAGTTTCAAGGTCAGCTTCCGTAGAGAAACACTGAGCTAAGACGGGAAGGCACCCCATTAAAAGTCCAGCAGTGTTTTTGCATATTTATTTTCTTTCTTCTATAGTGAGCAGTGACGACTCATAAATCAAAAAAAAAAAAAAAATCAGGGTAAACAAATACCACAGAGGTTATTTTATACAGAACGTATACTCCTTATTCTACCTATTTATAGACACAACCATTTCTATTACTCGGATTTATAAAGTGTGTAATACATGCATGAATGCTTTAAGACCTGCATATATTTGCATAAGATAGAAAGGAGTATATTATTGTCCCAAGTCTCCAAAGACCATGGCCCAAATAAAATGACGACCACCTCAAAAATATTTTTGTATAGTAGGATGGAAAATGTTATTTTTAAAAGCTTCAAGCCTGTGGTACACACACATATTCATAACTGGAAATACACACACACACACACACACACACACACAGAGTTGAATTGGATGGCCTTGGACCTTTCTAACAAGACAAGGAACTTTAAGCAAAAGTGTGTACAGATATCAAAATCAATAACTACACCTCAGTGTTAAATAGGTCACCTTAATAGGCAAATAGGAAGTAAGACAGGTTGCCATTAATTGGAACTGGGATGGGATGAAATTTGGAGAATTAAAGGTCATCTTTCAAAGGGGGGATCCTGTATCATGGAGAAATCAGAGGGGTTGTTGTTTTGTTTTCCCCGGTCGTCGTCGGTGCTCCCTATGAATGAATGGAAGGTGAGGCCCAACAATGACTTTCAATATTTACAATATTTCAGAGTCCTGGTATTGGCCAACCTGAACACTCAGACTTTGAGTATCAGGTGGTTCAGGTCCACCCAGACAGCTGTCGAGGACAGGACACAGCATGAAGACTTTGAGGGTCCTCACTTCCTCACACAATGCCTGTGTCTGGTACTTAAGCTCTCAGCAGCTCAGTGAATCCTGACAATGGTACCAGTTGATCTGATTTGAGGTCAGGTGCAGAAGGATTTCCTGAACACTAAAGGGGCAAATCAGAGTGTGGTCAGCGCGGACTCACTTCTTCCTGTCTTGCACGAACACTCTAGGGTACGGGAAAAATCTCATATTCCTGTTTTCACAATCCCCCTCAAATCAGCCATCCTCATTCTTACTAACAATCTAGGAAGCTTCTGACATACTATGTAAGATGGTGACGTTGCAGGACCTAAGATCTGAAGCCCCAGGGTCGAAATGGGAAATGGGAATCCCAGCCCCACCGCTGACTACCCAGCTTTAATAAGGCTACTTGCTTCTGCCACAGCGACCATGAGACCTTAGGGACTCAGGAAAGAACTTTTTTAAAGTGTGTGTGTGTCTGTGTCTTTGGGTGTGTGTGTCTATGTGTCTGTGTGTGTGTGTGTGTATGTGTCTGCTACTGCAATATGCCAGAGTAGCTGTCCCATGAACTTCTGGGCAGTCTCCTGTCTCTGCCTCCCATCTCACCACAGGAACAGTGGAATTATAGTCATGCACTCCCGTGGCTGGGCTTTTTAACTTCTAACTTTTAACTTCTAACTTCTAACTTTATATATTATTATTGTGTATGTGTGTATATGATGTATATATGTGTTTGTGTGACTAAAGGTGCATGGGTGCTACAGGATGTATAAAGACAATCTCTGCCCTCCCCTTCTATCTTGTTGGAACCAGGCTCAACTTGATGTCTGCTACTGCAATATGCCAGAGTAGCTGTCCCATGAACTTCTGGGCAGTCTCCTGTCTCTGCCTCCCATCTCACCACAGGAACAGTGGAATTATAGTCATGCACTCCCGTGGCTGGGCTTTTTAACTTCTAACTTTATATATTATTATTGTGTATGTGTGTATATGATGTGTGTGTGTGTGTGTGCGTGTGTGTGTGTATGATGTGTGTGTGTTCTACATTGTGCTTGTGAAGGTCATAGAGCTTTCTGGAATCACTTCTCTCTCTAATGGGAGCTCTGGAGATGGAAGTGAGGCTATTAGGCTTTCAGACACGCACTTTTACCCTCTGCGCCATCTCACTCCACCTGTTTCCAGATTTTGTGTGGATCCTTGGGATTTGAACCCAGGTCCTCATGCGTGTAGGCACTTTACCCACTGAACCATCGCAAAGACCAGAAGACACCTCTGGGACTTAAATCACAGATCACAGAGTGCAGGATATATTATAAAGCCTAAAATAAAAATGTATGTTTAGCACCTTCCATTTAATTTGCATAATGGCAGAAACCGTAAACTCAAATATCTTACTGATAATATGTCTTCTTATGTGCATCAAATGAGTATAACTGAAAACACGGGCACATCAGTAAGTCAGAGTATTATTCTAGTAACTGTGTACTAAATTTGAAATGTTGTTAAATGAAAAGTTCTCTCTCCTGCCTGCGCCTCCCTCTCTGCCCTCAGAGACACCACGGACCTTCTCTACTGACCTTTTCTTTAATTTTCCATGTTAACACAGGATCTTCAAATGAAGCCCAGACCAGCCTGAAACTCATGCCTCCCCTGCATCCACCTCCTGAGTGCTGGGATTACTGGTGTGTGCCATACCTGACTCACAGATTCCCTCTTGATAGATACTTTAGATAGCAATTATTATTTTTTTTTTAAGAAAAATAGTAGTAGAGGAGATTACAACAAGCCTGCTGTGGAGTTCCTAGGGTTTAAACTTGTGATTCCATATCATTTTTCAGGACCAGGTTGAGTACATATTGTACCAATTGTATATGACCATTATTTTAAAATCTAAATGGATTACTAATGGATTAATGTGCTTTTGAAAGAGTCCTTACGGGGTTGAGCTGCAAGCAGAATGCCTTTCCTCTCGGCCTCCATTTAGCACGTGGCACCCTGCAATACTTTGAGAGTTACAGAGATCTGGAATTGCAAGTGATCCTGACGGTGATGGATGAGAAGCAGACCCCAGCCGTACCTCAAAGAGTAGCCCTGACTTGTTCTTAACTTGTGGTTAATCTGCTGCAGTTATTTGCTGCAAACAATAACTGCTGGACTGTTGTCAGAATTCTCTCCCTGCCTAGGGTGAGTAGACTTCTAAACCGGGAAGGAAAAAAAAAGAACAACCCAGGCTCTACCTAAAATTGATGTGGTCTATGGACTTCGCCCAGAGACCACCAGCCAGGAAATCACAAGGTCCTACTGAATAGCAGACTAACATCCAAGCCTGGCCGTTTTACAGGCTTCTGTTGCTGCTGCTGCTAGCTCCTGTTGATGAGTGCTCGGCATGTTGTGTGGTGAAGCCCAAGGATAGTATGTCTCAATATTAAGAACTCTAATCTGTGCTGAGGAGATGCCCTTAAAAGGTTTGTGGTCATTCAGGGGAGACTGAGAGAACTCACAGATCACCATATGGAGAGATTTGGAGGACCACGCAAGGACCCAGGTTAAAGGTATGAACGATGCATGCATGCATCAGAAATCATCCGTGAAGCTCACTGCCTTCCCCTGCTGTGGTTTGTATCTTACCTTTCCCAATTCTATGGACCACTAATTCTCTGCTTCCCAGGCCAAAAGTCATCACAGCCTATTTCTCTGTCATCAGCACCTAAACCTAAATTGTCCATCTCTCCTCTCCAAACCCACCGCATCAACTAAATTTAGACCTATAGTATCCCTTCACTGAAATGGCACCAGGGATTTCAAGTTTGTCTCTGGACCACTATCCCTTATTCCTTGAAATCTGCCCTGAATACACCTGCATTAAATCTTGTTACTGTCTCATTCAATCTGCTGTGGTCTCACCACTAAGGAACGAGTAGGAAACTCTAGTGATGACATTCAAGTGGCCGTGGAAGAGCCTGCATTTGCAAGGTCTGAGTGGTGTCTAGTGGGGTGAGAACGCACAGAAACAGGGTCCTCTCCTCCCCCATCACATCGTCCATGTGCTTGAATAGTCTGACCAGTTAGTTTCCAAAGTGCAGGTTGTACTGCCTTCCCTAACTTGTCCTTGACTGCCCTTCTCCAGTCACTTTGGTCTTTTGAGGCATCATGCCATCATGTTATCTATTAAAAAGCTACTTCTTAAGACTGATGTGTGTGTGTGTGTGTGTGTGTGTGTGTGTGTATGTGTACGGGTCTGTGTTTGTTTTAAAACAAGATATCAATCCCAGGCTTGCCTCCAACTCGCCATGAAGCAGTGACCTGAACTTCCTCTTGCCTCTACTTCTTGAGTCCTGACAATACAGATCTTTACCACCACGCCCTGTTCATGTGATGCTTGGGGTCAGTAGGGCATCCTGCATGCTAGGAAAACACTCTCTCAACTGAACTGTATCTCTAAACCTGCTTCCTATGTAAGTAACTGCTCCCAGGCAAGAACTATCTTTGGCTCCTGAGCCTTGATTCTCCGACCCCATTTTCTATATTGTAGAAACTCTTAGCAGAGTCTGTCATGCAGAGGGACAATGAGCAGGGGTCAGCTCCCATTATGTTCTCCTGCTGGAGGACTTTAGGTAGCTAACATCTGTCCTCTAGACAAGAGGGCAGGACCAGGTGACCTCCAAATACCTCTTTGCATCCTCACCTTGTGTGCTTGAGCTCTGGGAGGGGCCTGGGGGCCAAACTGAGTCACTTCCTTTCTGGGAAGGTCCCTCCTGGAAACCAGTACTTCCTGGGCTGTGAATGACAGGTGGGGTGGGCTCTCTGTGATGTGGACAGTGTGTGTTTAATTGCCCTGGGTCTTTCTGCAGAGGGACTTCACCCTGCTGACCACAGCCCCAGCTTCTTTTTCAGGGAAGTCAGCGATTCCAGCCTCCTTGGTTGGCACCTAGTGAGAACCACACCAGGAGCATTTTGAGGGCGGCGTTTTCTTTGGCAGGTGTGCCTGCCAGCAGGGCCCACTTCAAGGATGTCGAGAGCAGGAAAACGGCATCTGGGATCTATCTGTGGTTGTTGTTGGTTTGCACATTTGGAGGGTGAGGTGCAGAAGAACTCCCTTACACAGCGTGATCTTACCCAGGCATAGTCCCAGTCTATATGAAATAAAAACAAAAACAAAAAACAAAAAAAAAACCCACCAGACTGGAAAAATTACCCACACGGGCACCTGGGCTGGGTCATCGAGTGGTCAGTTAAGAAACAGCTGGGTATGTACACCCAGACACTTTCGGACAAGTTTCCATGCTGTTACTTTCTATGCAGCTTAAAGGAAGGTCTCCCCTGACCCCCTGTATGCCTGAAAGGCTGTGGTCCAGACCTACGAGCAATGCCAGCTGGAAGTACCTTCAACCTTCATCTCAGAGCTTGCTCTTCTATAAATTCTTTTCTGTACATCGTCCAACTGGTTAAACCCAAACCCCTGTCTCTCTGTATTCCAGCCAGATCCACCAGTAATGCCACGTCTGCAGATTCTACATCGGGGTCGATCTAGTTACCTCAACACCTCCGTCTTCATGACTGTAGGTCTCCCAAGCTTGACGATCCGGAGAAGATGGCCTTTGGCGTCTCCCTTTTGCCCTTAAAGCACAAGGCCATTCAATCATGTGCAGCTACTGAACTGGAGGCTCTCAGATCAGCATAGCATTCTGTGTCTAGCTCCATGCCTATTTCTGGCTCAAAGTTCTAGGTACGTTCATCTCTGATCCATGAACTGAGAGTATTCAATAAAGATGTGTAGGGTGGTGACCTCAGTGGTAGCACAGAACTTTCCAGAGCTCCTCGGTGAGTGTTTCTCCTTCACTTTTCTCTCTCATTTTTTTCCCGTCCTGTTGTTTGTCCCAACAAGTCTACTCGGTTAAATATCCTAAGTGGTTTTCTGCTGCTGTGATAAAATTCTGACCCAAATGGGGAAAGAGTTTATTTGGCTACATGTCCTGATCATAGCTTATCATTGAGGGGACTCAATGTAGGAATTCAAGGAGGTACTGAGTCAGAAGCCACAGAGGAAGGCTGCTTCTTGGTACCAACCGGACGCTCTTCAGGCTGTTTGCTTACAGTTCTGCTAGAGTTGTACACAGAAGTCTCACCTCTTTGGGTCTTACCTCCCAGGGTAGAGGAAACAGGCAGAGGAAGATGAGGGAGAAGAGGCTCCATCTCCAGTGTTGGTCACGTGGGATCACCCATGCTCCTGGTGGCAGGCCCTCACCCAGGATCTGTTGTAAACAAGCCCACTAAACCTATTGATTCCCTCGAGGTGAAAGCTGGTTTGTCTTTGGGACTTAGGGGTGTCGGGGGGGGGGGAGGATGCTTCTCAAATGACGGTCCTTCTTGGCTTTTATCATTTAAAGTTGGGGTCCCATCAACTTCAGCCAGACCCCTGGTTGTCTCCTGCTATTTTTCTCCCATATAAAATTTTGTCTGTCTGTCTGTCTGTCTTTTCTTTCTTTTTTCCTTTTCTGTATTTATTTTGGTTTTCATTCCCTTTTGCAGTAGCAGGGTGTGAGCCGAGGATCTCCCATCATAGGCAAGCAGCCAGTTACTGAGCCTTAGCCTTTGTTTTCCTCTTTATGTTTAGTTGGGGGTCTTGGGCAGCAGCCAGGGGTGGCCTTGAAAGCACTCAGTAAGGCCAGGCTGCCCTTGAACTTGTGCACTTGGGCTCTGCATCCTCACACCTCCCAGCCTGCAGGGATTACAGGCCTGCACCACCAGGCCTGACTTTTGAGCTCTCTTTCCTCTGGGGTGGCTCTTCCAGAAACCCCCACCAGCAGTCCGTGCTGGCCTTTCTGCGCCCTCTAACCTCCTCCCACCCCCTGGAAATGGAAATGGCATCTGGCACCCTTATCCTGCCCTCCTCCGCTAGGCTCAATAAATATTTTTGGAAGACAGTGACTCAGGAATGGCGGCCTCGCAAACTGGATCATGCTCTGATACGGTGCCAGAGTCCCCCCCACCCCCAGACGGCTCCTTAGCATTGGAAATAGATTTTTTAAGCAGTGTTATATAGCAGTTCCTCTTCAAAATCCTACTTTCCTTTTCTTTAGTAATGTCCATATAAATCAATGTTATAAAAATAAGGCAAGCAGAAGGAAAAATATGCAGTACCTAGAAACTGAAAATTCAAGTGTTTGCTTTTTATGGGACACTTGAGGCTCTTAAAAAAGAGAAGTGCTGGAAAACTTAAATACAAAAAAATCACTGTATGATAGCATAAAAGCCCAACAGAACTGAATAGTTTATGAAAATAATTTGAATATTTACACTTCAATTTATGGTCTGAAAATCATCCTTGGACCTTGTTCTTATTTTTAAATGGATTTTTCGAGAGAGTGTTAAATACGTTTTGATTATTTTGACATGGTGCCTACTCCGATATTCTGTGCAATGATTTGAAAGCCAAAAGGAAATTCCTTAAAATCTAATGTCACTCTATGAGAATGTACGGTTCATATATACAACCAGGCGTACATTTATAAGCATATGGGGTTTATAACAAGCATCTTGACTTAAAGGAGGACTTTGCGCTGTTGTTATTATTGTTAGGGAAAATAATAGTAAATTTAACTCAAGCAAAGCAGTGGGCTGAAATACACCGTAATTCTCTTGACAGGAAAACTCGGGTTCAAATTCATATCTTTTCATTTTCTAAGTCTGAGTTTTGCATGATGGCTTAAAGTGTGTTTTATCCCCGACATTATGGCAACACAGAAGCGCTGCCCATAAAACTGGCGATGAAACGGACCCGGGTTTACCAAGCGCTTCTATTTTGCCTGTTCCGTCATTTATTTCTCCCAGTAAGTCAAAACCTCTTCCTCTCAGGCTTTCTTTCAAGCCACCCATTTAGGAAGCGTATTAATAACTGTTCCAACAGTCCTCTTTCTAAAGTAAAAAGATCGGTCTTCAGGTCAAAAAAAAAAAAAAAAGAATAGGGAGAGCAAAGCCCCAAACACTTTGCTTTTACACTGAGGGGTTAATGAAACTCAAATATGAAAAATGCATAAATACACGGGGACAAAGAAAGGGCTTTTGGAGACCGGAAGAACATAGTATCCAGATCTGGGACTGCAGTTTCTTCTGTTTGTTTTTCTTTATGAATTTTAGCAAGATCGAAATGCACACAAGACCTTTTGGTTTAATTTGAAACACACATCCTAGCAACTTAATCTCAGCACTGGGGGCAGCTGAGGATGTGTGAAGGACAGGAGCAGACGAATCCATCCATCCATTACAACATCGAAGCAAGAAAGAAAAGCAAGTAGTGGGAGAAACCCCTATTTAATCTGCCTACTAAAGAAAGACGCCTATTCAAAGAGACACCATCCTGGTACCACAGGAGAGGCAGTGAGACAAGACAGGGACAAAAGATACAAGCCTGGCACCAAGGAAGTGCAGCAAAGAGTGCTCAATTGGGTCTGATAAGCGTGCTTTAATGACCACCCTTCCCTCTGACTTGGATTTAAAGGAAAACACTGCGAATAGATCAACCAATGTGGTCCATGGTGCTGGGATTTACTAGACCCCAGAGATCCAAATCTATCTACTTTTTCTATTTGATACACAGGTATTGAACACCTACAGGCCAGGCTGAGGCCTCTGTGCTTGGGCAGTGTGGAGATAAGACTGAATCTCTCACCCAGAGAACCGACAAAGAGCCCTGGAGACAGACACATGTTGTAACAACTGAATAATATTTATTGACAGTCTGTTATGTGGCCAATACAACTGCTGGGCCCTGGCATGTTCTATCACGGATAATGCTGGGAGTTACTCCTGTGTCCTTGGGGGTAATTACTCCTTATTCACATGCAATAGAAGAAAAAAAAAAACTATAGTAAATTAACGACTTGGGCAAGGCCACACAGATACAAGGGACCCAGAGCTGCTCTCCCGGAGGCTGGTGTCAAAGCTCAAACCCTAGTCATTGATCTCTACATCATCATAACTATCTCTAGAGCACTGAAAATCCTGCTCAAAGTTAAACAACACCAGATTCCTTCGCTGAAACAAGGCTCATTTCACGGAGGAGGGAAAGACGGGCTTTGGTGTGGATCAGTGTGACATCTTCATCCTCCCCCAACTAGCTGGAGACAATGTAAGAACTGGCACTCCAGTGGACAGAACCTGTCTCTTTCCAGCAACCCCAGGCTGCCTCTGTCAAGTCTTGCAATAGCCAAAACTAGTTGCGCAACAACCTGTGACAGGCACCTGCCATGCAGACACATAGTGCTGGGTATCTTAGCCTTAGCCCCTGTGGAGAAAAGGAACCTGCCCTTCAGACCCCCTTTTACATTCTGAACAGTTGAGGGGTTGTCTTCCCAACCCTGGTTGCTGCCACCTAGTGGCAACAGGGATAGGCCTTGATGGTGGGGCCTAAAATGGCCTTGGTGGACAGGGCGCATCTTACAGAGGTTGAATTTTGTTCTTACTTTTATAAAACGAACACTGAGAGCCCAGGGGATGTCATGGCCACCAGAGATGCTTTGTATATTAAGACCTGTGTCCACATGACAGCTGCAAAAATCCTGTGATAAAGCGGTCTTAAAAGAGAAGCTCTGACCTGACAAGCTGCACCAGTGGGAAGCCTAAGAGTGAGGACCTCGGGTTGGATCTTAAACTGGGGGTGGAAGCTGGATGCGGTGTGGGTGCTTCTCTAATCCTGGCTCTGTTGCTGTGAGCTGGGTGACAGAGCTGGGAGGATTCCCCTATGCCATGAAAAACAAGCCACTCTTTCTCAAAGTAGAGTGATGACTGATACCCAAGGTCATCTGACCTCTATGTGCAGGCTCTGGCATGCATGTGCTGCCAACACACACACACACACACACACACACACACACACACACACGGGAGAAGGAGAGACAGAGACAGAGATTATATTTAAATATATATGTCCTATTAAAGGTGCACATAAGCTGATGATAACATTTAGGAAACCCTACGGAATGACCTGGTTTTAAGCTTTCTTGGTGATGATGGTGGTGGTGGTGGTGGTGGTGGCAATTCATCCCTAAGGTCTTAGGGTAAGACAGGCCATTGCAGAAATACCAAAAAATTAGGTTCAGGGTAAGAACGTTTTGTCATGTGGTATCACCTGTCCTGGAGGCTCAGGTTAACCCTGGATCAGCCAACCAATCAATCGTCAGCCACGCAACCATGCCTGGGTGATGAGGATTCAGGTGATGAGGACGCTGGACCTTGGGTTTTGGTGACCTTTCGTGACTGGCCACACTCCAGAGAGCGGCCACATACAGATACAAGGAAGACAGTTTATCCACACTTTGCGGAAAGGGATGGTGGAAACTGACCATCTGCTACTCTCTTGGATTCCGCCTTCTGTGTCTCTTTCTCTTGGTCACTGTGATCTGTGCCCTTCTTGCCCTGCAGTAAACTAGGATCAATCATTTTGCAGTTTCCAGTTAACCTTATTAGTCTTTCTAGCAAATTATTAGGCATGAGGTTAGTTGGAGGATTGCCTCCAAATAGGCCTTTGGTGTCAGAAATGAGGACACTGTCAGGCTTGCATCCACTCACGAGGTTGGTCCCTCGCTCCTAACGGGATCCTACCGCAAGTCTAGACCCATCCTCCACTAACTAAAACACATTCGATGGGAAGCCGTGTCTGATGGATATTTTCTAATATCTGCCTTGATGGATTAAGAAACACCTGGAGATGTAGCCCAGGACTTGTAGAATGCTCTTCTAGCATGCAGGAGACCCTGGACTGGAGCCTCAGTGTGATATCAGCTAGGTGTGGTGGCATGTACCTGTGATCCTAGCACTTGGGAAGTAGAGACAGGAGGATGAGGAGTTTGAGGCCAGCCTGGAAAAGGAGGGATGAGACAGAGGGAGGGAGAGAGAACAGAAGGGAAAGGTAGGGAAGGGAAGGGAAGGGAAGGGAAGGGAAGGGAAGGGAAGGGAAGGGAAGGGAAGGGAAGGGAAGGGAAGGGAAGGGAAGGGAAGGGAAGGGAAGGGAAGGGAAGGGAAGGGAAGGGAAGGGAAGGGAAGGGAAGGGAAGGGAAGGGAAGGGAAGGGAAGGGAAGGGAAGGGAAGGGAAGGGCAGAAGAAGAAGGGAAGTACCCATGGAGTTAATAAGGCACATTTTTGGCTTTTCCAGGGGTCTAATGAGGAAGGAGGACCCACTACGATGTGAGGGGCATCACGCCATAGGCTGGGGTCCTGGACTGAAAAGAAAAAGTCAAACTCCCAGCTGAGCAGTGGCATTCCCCTTTCTCTGCTTCCTGATCAAAGCCACCCTAGCCCAGCGGTTCTCAGCCTGTGGGTCTTCTCCCCCTTTGAACCACCCTTTCACAGGGGTCACCTAAGGCCATCGGTAAACACAGATACTTACATTATAATTCATAACGGTAGCAAACTTACAGTTGTGAAATAGCAATGAAAATTATGGTTGGGGGTCACTAACAGTATGAGGAACCGTATTAAAGGGATGCAGCCTCAGGGGGGTTGAGAACCACTTCCATATAGCAAGCTGAACGAACCACCCTACCTTACCCAGCTATAGCTCATAGCTCTATGAACTGCGGGCCCAAGTAAAGCTTTCTCCCTGAAGTCACCTCTGGTCAGGTATTGGGTCCCAGCAACAAGAAAGGTAACCCACACACCTTCCTCCTTGTAACCAGCCTTGACTGACCCCACATCCACAGTCTGTACCCCCCACCCCACATCAGAAAAAAAAAATCAAGCAAGGATGGGAGCCGCTCAGTCCACGTGACAAAGTTATTATGGGACTCAATTAAGATAATGACCGTGAAAACTCTTTGGAACCGGTCACTTCGGGTCCAATCGTAAGATGCTACAGCTATTGTTACTATTACTTCAGAGTTTAAGTGCCTTCAGACTTACACATCCTGTTCGTTTTCTCGTCCTTCCGTGGGCTGAGGGAACCCGGTCTTGATTCCATCGGCAGGTGCTGGGCTTGTGTCAGTGAGAACTTTCATTAGTGGATGATTTTTGTGAGGGGAAAGGAACTGTAAGGCAAGCCGAGGCCTTTGACGGGGCTGGATCTGTTCTGCCACAGCGCAATTTCCAGGCTAATGTCTTTTCAAACAGCTCTGTTTTTGCCTGCAGACTTGAATACCCTCATTACAGTGTTTGAAAAAAAAAAAAAGTTCCCTTATGTTTTTTTAAAGAGCGCCATTCTTCAAAAAGATGTCAAGGAGTTCTCTTTCTCCCCTCTGCTACAAGGTGTAATGTAGAGATAAGCACAAAATCTGGTTGGAAATGTCACCTATATTGGGACTGGGGAAAGCTTCAGATCCTGTGAACAGCTCGGTGGAAAGATGGTTTTTGTCCTCCTTGGATGCTGGTATTTGGAGGAACGTACCGTCACGTATTATTCACGGCCAGTGAGAACGGCCTGAAAGTCAATTATGGTGGTTTAGAAAAAAAAAAAAAAAAATGGAGTCATTTGTTCACAGAGTTCATGGGAGTTCTGAACAAGTTCCCGGCCGTCCTCACGACAGCCAAAGCCAGGTCTTTTGGAAAACATTTTATTTTTCATGCTCAGCGTAATAAGAAGAGGAAAGTCGTGTTTTGCAGATGAAATGGGGCTGATAATGAAAAGTAGGTCACGCTTTCTCTCTGTCTCCATCTCTCTTTAACTTTCCCTAAAAGACAAAAGAGACTTTGGAAGACTTGAAGCAGGCAGGGCCGGGCCCCCAACTGGGTACCCCATGCACTCTGAAAACTAGGAGCATTTACAGCACTCAGGGCTGACATTTCATGGAGGGGAAGGACCTGGAAACGGAGAGTGTTGTCTAAGAGGCTCTAAGCCAAGGAGGGCTGAGAAAGACAGTACACTTTCCAGTGTCTGGAGTCAACCGAGGGCAGTTAGAAGCCATAACCTAGGAGCTGGGACAGCAAGGCCAGAAAGAGGCAGCTGGCTGCCTAATGTGGGAGGGAACACTGTGGCACATGGCTGCTTACCTGGTTACTCTATGGAGGACTCTACACCTCTGACTAAAGGTGGCTTAGTGTGGTGGTTTGAATGAGATGTGTCCCTTGTAGACTACGGTTTTTGAATGCTTTGTCCCCAGTTGGCAGCACTGTTTGGGGAGGTTCCGTGAGTGTGGTCTTGTTGGAGGAAGGGTAGGAGGTGGGATCTGAGAGTTTAAAGGCTTGCTTCCTATTCCTACCACCATGCCTCTCTGTTCCACAATCATGGGCTCCTATTCCTTTGGAACTGTAAGCCCAAATAAACCCTTCTTTCTTTATGTTGCTTTGGTTGTGGCTTTGTCGCCGCAATAGAAAAAAAATGATCAAGACACCTATTCACTTTCTTGGGCCAATAAAAGAAAGCTGAAATGGCAAGGGTCACTTCTAGGAAGATAGATGAAGAACTTGGTTTTGTGAGTTCTCCCTCCTTTCCTCTCTCTATATATATTCCTCCTTCTCTCTTTCTCTGTTCTCCCATCCTCCCCTCTTCTTCCTGCCTTCTGCTTTCCAGTCCCATCACTTGCTGCTGTACCTCCCCACAAACCCATCTCAAAGAACTATAGGATGAGGTCTTAGAAATTGTGAGCCAAAAGGAATCTGGTTATGGTGGTGCATGCCTTTAGTCTTGGCACTGGGGAGGCAGAAGCAGGTGAGCCTTTATGGGTTTGAGGGCAGCCTGGTTGACAAAGTGAGTTCCAGGCCAACTACAGCTATACAGTAAGATCATGTGTCAAAACATTAGAAAGAAAGAAAGAAAGAAAGAAAGAAAGAAAGAAAGAAAGAAAGAGAGAGAGAGAGAGAGAGAGAGAGAGAGAGAGAGAGAGAGAGGGAGGGAGGGAGGGAGGGAGGGAGGGAGGGAGGGAGGGAGGGAGGGGGGAAGGGAGGGGAGGGGGAAGGGGAGGGGAGGGGAGGAAAAGGAAAAGGAAAAGGAAAAGGAAAAGGAAAAGGAAAAGGAAAAGGAAAAGGAAAAGGAAAAGGAAAGGAAAGAAATCCTTCCTCCTGTAAGCTGTTTGTCTCAGGTATTTTATCATAGCCACAGAAAGCTGACAAACATGCCAAGTCACACTGAATCCCAGGAAAAGACAATGGTCTTCTTTCATGAACTTAAACATGGAAATGTAGTATAGACGTCACTGCAATAACTCCATGTCAATGCAGAGGAAACACAACCCTGGGTGCTGATCATTCACCCCTCTGCCAGAACTGGTCCTTATTACAACTGTCATACACATACACACATGTGTATGTATGTATATGTATGTATATAAATATATACATAATATATGTATAAAGCCATATATAAAGTCATATATGCATATATAATATATTATGTCATATATCATATACATTTTCCTATGTTCCAGTTAATTGTTTGGATGATCTTTTCTTCCACTTGCACTCATAAAGCTCACGAGTGTGTATATGGTGGAAAATGGGAAACAGTTTTCACGACCCTGGGCTATTAAATTCAGGTAACACTTCCCAGGACTGCTCAGAGATTTAGCTTAGAGCCTAGAGCAACCATGACTGCTTTGATTCATTTTCATATCTAAGGAGAACGTGGTGGCTGTCCTCCCTGTCTTCCTTCTAATGGGCAGAGTAACCCTTGATTCCAGCCAGTCTGGGACAGTTGGTTCCTATCTGTTGTCCCAGCACACACGTTGGTGTCTTTCCACTCTCAAGATTACCCAGAGTGAAATAGGATAAGAAAATGGAGGGAGGCTCTCCTGCCCTGTCCGCTTTACAAAGATCGTTACTCTCCTTGAGAGCAAAACATTCTGAATTCCTCTCAGAGATAACCATGGCTAATTATACCCCATGCATGATATCTTCTTTCCAGTCTTCCCATGTTTGACGTTCTGTGGGATTAATCATTGCTTTTGGTTGAACTGGGTTCTCGAAAGCTTGGCATTATTGTTTTATCTGAAGGAAACCCCTATGAAACAGGGCCTCCATCCATCATAGCTCCCTGGGTAGAAGGAACTGATTTACACTTCCTGGCTTGCAAACTTGTTTGTTAACATGGGGTTTCCTCTCAGCTGTCACCATGATGCGTTCAGTGTGCAGCGTGTTTGGGACTGAGCTGACAGTACTGTTTTATCAAGATGGGACAGTCATCTTTGTGGGGTGTGCAGAGCACGGGGAATCTGTAAACACAATGATAACATCGTGTCTGCACACTCCCAGAAGACAATGGGCCCACATCCCCCTTTTCCTAATTGGGATTGGAAACAATAGGTGGGAAATAGGAGACCCGGCTATCATTATCTATTGGCCTTCATTTCTGGGCATTGACTGAGCTGTGTGTGTGTGTGTGTGTGTGTGTGTGTGTGTGTGTGTGTGTGTGTGTGTGTAAAGAAACAGCAAATTAAAATTCAGCCTTCTTCCATTTTTCTTCCTTGAGTGTTAATCTTGTTATAAAGCTCTGGTGACAGAGATTCAAGACAGGAAGTAGAGGATGGAAGATTTATAAACAGTTGTGGACAGGAGCCGCTTTGCTTTCAGAATTACTTAATAGGCAAAGGCCCGAACAGGGGAGATAGTTAAAGGAGAATTGGCAAAGGAATGTTAAAGGGTGAGGCTGGTCAGGAAGAGAACACAGGACTGTGGGTGTGGCAGGGGAGAGGCTCTTGCACAGCATGTATGGGGCACTTGCTTTCACCCCCAATATCATAAACAACTATAATTATAGCACAGAAGGAAGAGACATAGAACCTTCTCCCAAAAGGTAAGTGAAATAACTTATCTTGGTCCCATGAGTTAACACCATCGGATGTCTTCTTTTTCCTAGAAACCATTGACATCAAGTACAATTTTCTAGTAGTTAAAAAATCCAAAGTGCTCAGTACTTTGGTAGCATTTGACCATTGGGTATCATGATGGAGCAGGATGGAGCATCTGTAAAGTTCAGAGTAGGCTCGTTGGTGGGCATGCTCAGAGGAAGAGAGCTGCTATGAGCCACAACCTACAGAACTTCAGTTTCCACTTCCTATTACCCTCTTTGGATGGAGGAATGGTCTCTATGGAACCTCACCTAGTGCACAACTCTTTGCTGTCATGGGATTCAAGTGGGCCAGTTAGTCACCATGTGACTGAGTTCTGTGCGAATGACTACAGAGGTCCCGTGTGTGCTGGGAATCTCTGCATCTCTATAATCCAAGCCACATGAGTGGATGGCAGTGGAAGGAAAGGTGGAGGGAGACAGGACACAATATTTTATCAGCAATATAAGTCTGAACTGATATTGGAGCTCGCTGACCCAACTGAGTGGCTATCCATTTTCCCCAGAGCCCATCTCTAAACTTCCAGGAGACTGGGTTAGGATGCTTAATCTTTGTCTGGTTTGGGCCACAGTTCTCTCGCCCGATCCCTTCCCTTGACTCTACTGTTTCAAGGTGCCTAGCACAGCTCCTGGAACACTGGGTGTTCAGTGTATCTCACTTAAACCACAGATGACTCTAATTCAGTTACTCACTTCAGAAATCTCCTTCACTGAAAAGGAAGCAAAATTACACAAAACTGTAAACTATTGGAAAAAGTAAAGTGGGGGCTGGAGAGATGGCTCCGCAGGTGAGAACACCTGTTACTCTTCCAGAGGACCCAGCTTCAGCTCCCAGCATCTACATGGATGCTCATGACTGTCTGTAACTCCAACTTCAGGAGGATCTGATACTCTCTTCTGGCCTCTGTGGGCACTACACTCACATGGTGTGCATAAACTCACACATTAAATACTCATACATGGAAAGTAAAAACAAACCTTTAGGGAAAAAAAATAAAAGTAAAATGTACAAGCTCAAACTCCTCATTCATAAATTCATTCATTCATTCATTCATTCATTCATGTATTCAATCACTCACCAACCAATAAATTTAGGAAGCTCCATTCTAACTGGTGAAGACTAAAAGAGTAGACAGATGGGGCAGATGAGGTTGTTGCTCTCCTGCAGATTATGGTCATTGGATTACTAAAACAACAAGTAAGCAATAAACGAACCACTGGATGGATGATGGATGGATGGATGGATGGATGGATGGATGGATGGATGGATGGGAGCAGGCAGTGACAAGTGTTGGGCAGAGAAGTAAAACAGCCATTGGGTTGAGAAAGTCTGAGTTACTACTTTGTACAAAGGGCTAGGGTAAATGCCAGCAAAAGGACAAGAGCCACACGGTAGAAAAATGGGATCATTCTGCATTCACTCTTAGCAGGGATGAATCTTCATTCTGATCAGTAATGTAGTTGAATGCACTGCTATAAGTATCTGCCCAAAATAACAGTATCAGCGGGATATCACAGGCATCAGCTAGGACGATGATGGCAGTTACTGAGATGTGGTTCAAGATCTTTATGTACTCTACAGCTAATATTTATTTCTTCTCTTTCTTTTGCTTCAGTGTGTGTGTGTGTGTGTGTGTGTGTGTGTGTGTGTGCTTGCCATGTATACAAATAAAGGTCAGGGAAGAGCTTTCTGGGATCCATTTTCTCTCTCCACATTCATGTAGATAGAACTCAGTTAGTGGACTTGTATAGCAATAGCTTTTGCCTGCTGACCCATCTCACTGGCTCCCACTTGCTTTGGAGTCTTTTGCTGAATCTGAAGCTCACCAAGCGCTCCATCATAACTAGCTTTGCTTTTAACCTAAGTTCTCGGGAAGACCCTTGGGTCTTCATGCTTACAGAGTAAGCATTCTCTATACCAACCGAGTCACGTCCCCAGGCCCAGAACTGGTACATCTGATGAGTGAGTGGCTTTGCTCTCACTCTCAGTAGCTCTGTGGCTGTCTCATTTTGTCTTGGAGCTCTGTGGTCTTTAACCTGAGGCTTCCAAGTCACTACATTCATTAGCATCTGGCCTGCAGGAGAAGAAGAGGGAGAACTGTACAGGGCTGATGTTCATGACTCAGTTTCACCCAACAGTCCATTAATCTGAACATGGTCATGTGCCAGTACCTACCCCGGGGAGAAGTGGAAAAAGGTAAAACAGGAAGGGGCAGGAATGGGCATGGGGTGTCTCCAGGTCTGTCCATGCGAACAGCAGCAAGTGAACTTGTGAGCAGAGGCAATGAGAAGCGTTCTCTCTTCAAGTTCAGAGTTTCAGTCCTTACATGGAGTCAGTTGCAGAAACCAGGGCATCTAATCTATCTATTTGTCTCAGTGGGAGGCAGAATGTTGGATGTGGGATGCAAAAGCTAGGGCTGAAGCCCAATGGGTTAATTCACCAAGGGGTAAGCCTCGGATGCATTGCACTTTCAGATAGCCCCCAGGATGGAAGGCTAATTGTCCTTCTGGGATGCTGAGTTCTTTGAAGAGCCCTCAGAATGGACCTCGTGACCTTCTGAGGTTTCTCACTGCTCTGATCTCTTCTTAATGGATAGTGTTTTCCAAGCTGATGGTGTTTTAAAGATACAGAATCTGACCAATGATAATACATCTGACCTCTTGAGGGAGAACTTTGTATGTCTTACTCTCTTTGGCCTCTCTTATTGGCCAATTACATAACTCGACCAGAAGTTGATTTGAGAGAACCAATTTCACTATTGCCTAATCATAAGGAAAGACTGTAAAGTTTTATGAGAGCTGAAGGGACTGCCTTTTACAGAGGAGGACTTGAATGATATTAAAGGGGACATAAAATGGTAAGAAATGGAATTCCACAAGCTGTTTCCCTTGGACCGCCATGCTAGATTATAGTGCTGGGATATGATCTTACGGGTTATATCTTCCAAGGGCACTCATAGAAGAGGAGAGAAGACAGCTAGCATCGCACAACCTCTCACGATGCAGTGAACAGACTCCTCCTATGGAGCCCAGCATAAGACAGAGAAGAAAAGTCTTCTGTTACTTCCTGGTCACGTGACCCTAGGCAGATTCACTAACCCTCAGATTGGTCATCTGCAACATACAGATCATGGCAGTGGCCTCTCTGAGAGCCACTGTGTCGGTGAAAATAAAATAATAAACTGTGAGGGGGAATCTTGGTTGTCAACTTGACTGGTTCTAGAGTCAACTAAAGGAGATGGGCATTCCTGTGAGGGATTCCCTTGATCTGATTATTTGGGGGGAAGACCCACCTAAACGGGCAATGACCTCCAGGGGAAGTCGAGATGAAAGGGAGGTGAGAAAGGAATCTTTGCTTTTAGTCTGTGTGCCTTCGATATGGCTGGCAAGTCCACCTATCTATTGCTGCTGCATCCCTTTACCGATATTAGAACCTACTTCTTCCAGATTCCAGCATAAATTAAAGACCAGCAGCTCTTCGGGAAAACTTCAGGACTCGAGTACCAGATTGAGACTGATGGGTTATCCAGCTCATAGATTGAGCAACTCTCAGATTCTTACACCTTCTCCAGGACGAGCGGCTATTTTTGGACCACCTAGACTGTATGATGTCAGCCAATACCAATATAATAAACTCTCTCTTTCTTTCCTGCTATCGAACCCTGACACATACACACACCAAAAGTGCTCTCTCGCACAGTGCATGGCTTACAGCAGAACTGCAGTTCATGGGATCATTACTGCTCATGGTAATCGCTTTTTAAAAGCTTCAGGGGGAAAAAAAAGTACCATCTCGGTTTCATAGATGAGGAAATTGAAGTTCAAAGACAGTGGGAAACTGGTCTGAAGTAACACAACGCATGACAGCCATCACCGGATTTGGAATCTGGCTGTCAAGGCTCTGAAGGCTAGCAGGCCTCACCACCATTGCCAGGGCTTTTCAGCATTTGGGACATTGACCAGTCAGATGTAAGCTGCCATCATCTGGGTGCCTGGTTCTGTTTACTGCCTCCGAATTCCCCAGAGGTGGAGACAACCAGCATCATCTGTGAGTCTCAAACATTGAGCCAGGGGATGACCAGGGTTGGAGTTTGTCCTACCCCACAGTGCAGAGCACACTCCTGAGTCTTATCGCCTCTTTGGGCCTGCTGTCTTCCCTCTCTCGTTTCTCATCCAACTTCTCTGGTCTTTCAACCGCTGTGGTTTCTGGCACCTTTTGTGTCTCTACAGTTGGCTAATGCTGGCCAGCAAGAGAAATAAAAGATTATTTCTCCATTCCTAATAAAACATGAAGATACGGGAGCTGGCAAGATTGCTCAATAATTAAAAGCATAGTACTTTAGGAGTCCCGTTCCCAGCACCACGTGGCTCACAACTGCCTGTAACTCCAGCCCCAGGGGCAGCTGATGCATCTGGCCTCCTAGGGCACTTACACTCACATGCAAATATGTGTAGACAAAATTTGCTTTTTTTATGTAAAAAAATGAGGATATATTTTACAAATGCTGTGATTTGTTATAAAGGCGGATGGAATGAGAGCGCGTTCCCATGATATCTATCTTGAGAATGCCTATGTTGGGCTAGACATAAGAGGCCCATATATGTCCCAGTACAGAATGCCATATCTTATCCCTGGAAGGATGGGCAACATTCTGCTGCAGAGAGGAATAGTCCGTCTGGTGGTTAATGTTGCTTATCTACTTGACAGGATCTAGAGGAATCACCGAAGTAGCAAGATTCTGGACGCACCTGTGACTCGTCATATAGATTAGGATAACTGAGGTAGGAAGACCGGCAGTACCTTAGGCTGTGGTACTGACTAAATAGGAAAAGATGAGGTGAGGACTGGCATCCATCACTCTCTGTTCTCTGATTATGGTGGACCGTGAGAGGCTGGCTCAAGCTCCTGTCACCATAACATTCCCATCTTGACCTGTGAGTCAAAGCAAATCCCACCTCCCTTTGTTGGCTTTCGTCAACAGGGTGGGTGGTAGGTGGTGGGAGGGCGGAGGTGGGAGGAGCATCTAATGTGATCACCACACCTCCTTCAGGGACTTGACACAGTAAAAGCTTAGTGGTCGGTTACACTGTAGCTCTAAACAGATAGGCACTAGGGCCCGGAGATGATGGAGGAACAGCTCACGGGGTGAGCTCACAACCACACTATTACAGACATCAGTGAGTCTTTGTTATAGACAAGAGTGAATCGCCACACTTTGGCTTTTAAATATCTTCCTTTTTTTTTTTTTTTTTTTTTGGTTTTTCGAGACAGGGTTTCTCTGTGTAGCTCTGGCTGTCCTGGCACTCACTTTGTAGACCAGGCTGGCCTCGAACTCAGAAATCCGCCTGCCTCTGCCTCCCGAGTGCTGGGATTAAAGGCGTGCGCCACCACGCCCGGCTTAAATATCTTCCTTAAGGTGATACTTTCATTCACACCTTGATACAAGGAGATGTGGCTGTGCTTGACTTCAAAGGGCCAGAGACTTGTTATCCCCAGACAGAGAAGGGAGAAATATTTGCAGAAACACCAGGGGTGACCACTTTGATAAACAACAACAATAAAATGGCGTAAATTCTTGATAGAGGATTTCTTGTACTATTAAATTGAATGCATCTGTATCTGAGAATGTTGACATTACTATAAAGTTGAAATGACACTGTATCTCTGGATGTATAAAGAAGATGAAAGTTAGAAATATCATTGCAACAAGCACAGAATCTTATTTATTAAATGAATGTCTTGGCTCTTCCTATGCAAGGTGAATAGCCGTTGGCATTTCTTCTCAACAGCCACTGACTTGGGCATGGGTGGCATGGCATGCCTATTTGCCTGACTCTATATCTGGAGTAAATGGACCCATAGAATAACCTTATTCTCACTCAAAATAAGAGACAAGTGTTTGAAAACTGACCTATCAGATTCTAGCAAGAGGCATGCTAGTGGAGTCAGCAGAGCCAGGTGTCACATGATCCTGGGTCCAGATTCCTGAAGGTGAGCTTGCATTTAAGAGGAACGTCTTTCCCTAAAAGCCTTCATGAGCCACTGAGTTCTTCCCAGGGCCAACAGAGAAGCTAGGTGAGTGCTGAAACCAGCTATAAGGCAGGCAGTACAGCCCCGGTTGGGACACTCATGTAATAACATGGCTGTTCCCTCGCCTTGTGTCTGTGGGGCTTATGGTCCATAAAGTTTAATAACAGGCTCAACAGCTGAACGGTTAATGCAGGATGCCTGAAGGCCACTCTTTTTTACAAAGAGGATCAGGATCTTTTATTTCTCCCCTCTTGACATTTCATCAAACACAAATGCCTGTCTGTCACTGTGGACCATATATAGTAGCTACATGGCATGAAGGGATAAGAAAATATTCTACTGGCTCTTAAAGAGTGGAATCAGCTCATAATTAGCCTTAGCTTGGCTTAAAGCTTTGAAGGAGAGAAAATCATGAAGCTTAGTTGCCCTGCAAATTGGGTGCCATAAATACCCATGGGTTGATATACCAGGTACTGAAAGGAATAGCGGGCAACAATCCCCAAATTCCTTCCTATGGCTTTCAAAGCTGTAAGCAGCTCCCAGTCCCCTTGCCTTCTATCTCCTAACTGTGGCCAGGACCTCCAGTGCCTTGTTGGTGAACGTACCAACTCTAGTCCTGCCTAGGGTTTGGTATCTCTGGTACATCCTTTGGGTTCTTCTGTCTCCCTCGGAATGGGTTCCATCTTATCTTCTTCTTAAGGATCCATTTAGAAAAGCTCTTAAGCCCTAGCTGAAGTTACACCCCTCCTGATATGCTTTGATGACAGGGACAATGTGTTTGTGTACTTGTTCCTTATTTAAACACACACACACACATACACACACACACACACACACACACACACACACACGCATGCACAAGCACAAAGTAGATTCTCAATGTATGACCATACAATGAACATTTGTCAAATTCTGGACTCTCTCGCTGGGATTGGACCATTCAGAAATTTATGGATGATCTATCCAGATGAACAGCCTCAAACGCCTCATGCCCACTAGCAAGTGGTAGCACACAGACCTTAGAACGTGAATTCCTGGCCCTGGGCGGGCTCTCTTGTGATTTTGCTCAGCACTACAACCAGGCAGAAATAGTTCAGTCTTTTCTGGATTTTCCCTCATACTTGGAAGGGAAAGTAAAATTAGAAGTGGGTGGTAGGTGAGAATCACACCAATGGAGAGACCGTTGTAGGAAGCAGGAGGGCACTTCAGATGGTTTTCCTTCCTAGAGGATGGTGGACATCCACTAAGGAAGGAGCTGTCTTTTCTTGCCCGGCAGGAGCTAGGGAGCTTACAGTGATACTTTTGTCCCAGCCTGTGGGCTGTAGCTTGAGAGAGCAGAAGGGACTATTTGCAACCTGGTGTTAGATTTTTCTGTTCCCAGGGAAGCTCTGGCATGGGCCTCTGCAAGACTCATAGGTCTGAGCACTGCTGTCCGGTATTTTGAAACGCTCACCCTGGCTCCCCATCGCCCTCTCATGCTTTGCTGATCTTCCCAGCCCCACGTGGAGCTGTGGGATACAAAGCAATTCAGTGGGGAGAGAAAAAGTCACCAGGCACTGTCCTTGAGGTAATTAATCAGCGGTGACTCTTTGCCAGGGGGAATAATGTGACTCAGAACACATTCTGCCCCTGTAACATCAACTGTGCAGCAGAGAGGCTGCTCTGAAAAAGATGCGAAGGGGTTTGGTGGATGGGGTGGTGTGGGGGGGGCTTTGTGACAGAGTGAGAGCGCTCGGCTGGTGACACCATTGCATGCAAGATGCAAGATGGCTGCAAACAGCACCTGGTCCGCTGCCAAGCTGCTCAGTTCTCTGGGAAAGTGAACTTGGTGCTTTCCAAGTTCAATGAGATTCCGCCTCCCGGCTCCGAGTCTGCCGCAGTGAGCTCTACAGCAGAAGGTGGCCTGAGCATACTCCATGTGACTGGCACTGGCTCCTGTCACATCTCCCCTTCCTGTTGGCTAAAGCGGATGCTGCAGTACAGAAAGCCCTGAATCTTAGTCAAGGGTTGGGGGGGGGGGGAGGTCGGTTACCCCCACAGCAGGTTAGCCACAGTTCACTTGGTGTGTCCTCAGATACATGGGTCACACAAGTGAGAATGTGTCTTTCTTTCTCTGCACCAGACATCAACAGAGTCGTCATATGCCTGGATGTTAAGAATACCAACTATCAGACAGATAGGAGTGGGAGGTGACAGAGAAGAAGGGAAGAGTGGGAAGAGGAAATGGGTAAGGAAGAAGGAAAGGAGGAAGAGGGGGAAGGAGAGGAGAAAAGAGAGAAACCAATAAAAGGATGGGGAAAGGGAAAGAGAGGAAAAAGAAAGAATTCACATCAAAACTCGTCCCCTACTCTTTCTGCAGAACACACATTCTGCAGCCAGTTTGACTCCACGGAGTTGCTTACATTTGCCCTTGCATATTCAAACTCTCTGACCCTCTGCCTCTGCACAAACTTTTGTTTTCTTGCCAAACTGTTTCTTCCAGTCTGTTTCCTCACATCCTGAGGCTCTTTCTGTCCTGACTGGGGAAACGGGGCATGGCGATTTTGAAGATGGAGCCTGAGTGCCAGCCTGAAGGGGAAAGGTGTCCATGCACAGGAGCTATGGGATGTGAGCACACTCCAGAGAGAAAGGATGTCTCAGGACCTAGAGGAGCAGGTCACGCTGCAGAAGGCATTCCTCAGAACCTGGTGCTCACTGAAACTGGGGTACCCTTCTAGAAAGATCAGCAGCACTGGGCTCCTTGGTAAAGGAACAGAGTGGAGCTGCACCATAGCAATTGCGCATCCCCCTCCCCCCAAACCCCAGGTACAGGCCTTCTTTTTCGAGACAGGGTTTCTCTGTGTAGCCCCAACTGTCCTGGAACTCACTCTGTAAACCAGGCTGGCCTTGAACTCAGAAATCCGCCTGCCTCTGCCTCTGCCTCCCGAGTGCTGGGATTAAAGGCATGTGCCACCCCGCCCAGCAAGGTTCTGTTTACAAACAGAAATGCTTCTGGTTAAAAGCCTAACTTTGAGCGTCCCACAGATGAATGAGGCTGAAAAGGAACTATCTGGGGATCCAATGCTCATACCACAAAAGGAAGACCAGTGCTCATCAACCATCTCACCTGAAGAGGAACCCATCCATAAAGCCACTGAAGAGAAGAGACAGGTGGGAGAACTGTCTGTTGGATTCCATGGTGCTGCTGTGTATCAGCTAGTCACAGATAACCAACCTGCAAGGCCACAGGTTGTCCCCTCTATCCCTTGGATAGGAAATTCTATTGGGAACATACCATAAGAAGCGAGAATTTATTTTTTTCTTTTGAGAGCTAGGGGTGATCTTCGAATACTGTTTTGCTACAACATGTGCATGTGTTTGTGCATATATATGTCCTTGTGTGTGCCAGTGTAGATCTGTGTACGTGTACATGTTCACATGTGTGCCAATGTAGATATGTGCTTCTCTGTGGATGTGTGATGTTCATATATGTGTCAGTGTAGATGTATGTGTGTGTGCATGTTTATGTGTGAGCCAAATGTAGATGCATGTCTCTCTCTCTCTCTCTCGTGTGTGTGTGTGTGTGTGTGTGTGTGTTTGTGTGTATTCACATGGGTGCAAGTGTAGATACATGTCATGTTCACATGTGTTCTGGTGTATGTGAATGTAGGGGCAGTCATAAAAAACACTAGTTGTTGTCTCTCAGACACCAGCTCTCCATCTTCCTTTGATACAGAGTCCACATTGTTCTGGATCTCTCCATATAGGCCAAGCTTGCCAGCCAGTGAGGTCCAAAGATTGGCCATCTTGTCAGTATTGGGATAACATGCACGTTGACACATTTTTTTTTCTTAACATGAGTTCTAGGGCTCAAACTCAGGTTCTCATGCTTGTAAGCCACGAGCCATCTCCCTCCCCCAGAAGATTTCACTATAAAGAAAAATAAACATAAACACAAATTTTCTTGAGTCCCAGCATATTGCCTGCCTGGATTTAGATCATATCAGAGCTCACTCCTGAAGGACAGCTTCTTTGGTTTACAACATAGCCTTGGTTGTGTTTGGCATCCAGAGAAAGCCAGCCAGCCACTTCTCATTCTCAAGTCTCGGCTGACACAGAATGGAAGTGAAGCTTTTAATCTTGCCATAAACGGATGTGTGCATCTGAGTCATGTCCTACACTGGCAAAATGGTAAAGAGTTGACACTGACTCTTTCTTAATTAAAAGATAGAAAGAAAGAAAGAAAGAAAGAAAGAAAGAAAGAAAGAAAGAAAGAAAGAGAGAAAAAGAGAGAAAGAGAAAGAAAGAGAGAGAGCGAAAGAAAGAAAAGAAAGAAAGAAAGAAAGAAAGAAAGAAAGAAAGAAAGAAAGAAAGAAAGAAAGGAATAAAGAAAACTAAAATGGAGAGAAAACAGCAATGCTTTCTTTAGAAAAGAGAAGAAAGACTGGAGAAACTGATGGAGGGAGGGAGAGGGAGGAAGAGACAGGAGTGGACAGAAAAAATAAACCAGGGGGTGGAGGCAGAAAACTGCACAGCTCCATTTTGGCAACCCAAAGAGGGAATATAAGCTTAAAGTCCTGAATTTAACAAACCTAATTATCAAGGCTTAATTAGTACCAAGGGTCCAGCTCTGTGGAACACCTGCAGACTTAATTTATGTCCTGACAGAGAGGAACAAGTGTTAACGGGCTGTATTTATGTTAATACCTGAACCTTAGGAGCCCGTGGAACAAAACAGACCGTGTGCTGGGCTTGCCGAGCTTCAGAACAAATAGAAAAGATTTTCATCTTAATGTAGTTTGCATGTAATTCTTTTGGGGATCCCACAGATCTACTTAAACTTTTAGAAGTAGCACACAGAAAGAAAGAAAAAAAAAAGGAGAGCTGTTCAGGGTCTTTGTTAAAGTCTCACGAGATCAAGCCACAGATGAGAGGTTACATCTTGTCTTTAGTACACAGAGGGGAGAATTAGGCTAATATTGATAGTGTTTCTGGCAGATATATATATATGTATAAAACTCTGTGTGTGTGTGTTGTTTGTATGTGTGTGTGTGTGTGTGTATTGTGTGTGTGTGTGTTGTGTGTGTGTGTGTGTGTGTGTGTGCGCGCGTGCACATGTGTGCTTGTGTATGCATGTGCAGGTACCCTCAAAAGCCAGAAGAGGGCCTCAGGGTCTGTGAGGCTAGAATCACAGGCAGTTCTGAGCTGCCTAACATCAGTGCTGGGATCTAAGCTCAGGGCCTCTACAAGAACAGCACATACTCTTAACTGAGGAGTCATCTCTCCAGCCCCAAAGGGTGGAGTGTGTGTGTGTGTGTGTGTGTTCATGAAGTCTCCAAGATAAACAGTATTGTGCCTATGAACACTAGAGTATTAAAATGATAGCTTGCTTGGACAGAGAGCTTGTCACATGTCCACCAACAGGCTGAGGTCTCTGTAGACGCCTTGCAGTTTACAGATCAAGAAACCAAGAGGGAGAGAACAGAAGGATGTTCTCCAGGCCAGGCATCCATGCAGTCTAAAGAGTATCACTATCCCAAACCTTACCACCAATGGGTCCAACTCCCTCAAATACACACAATACTGATCATCAAAATATTAAAAATACTTGTGCCGGGCAGTGGTGGCTCATGCCTTTAATCCCAGCACTTGGGAGGCTGAGGTAGGTGGATTTCTGAGTTCGAGGCTAGCCTGGTCTACATACAGAGTGAGTTCCAGGAAAACCAGGGCTATACAGAGAGAAACCCTATCTCAAACAAACACAAAAAACAAACCAAACAAAATAAAACAAGGCCAAAAATAAACATTTGACAATAGATATAATCAAAAAATGTATATAAGACATTATTGAGGTATTTATAAGTATGAAAAGATATATGTTCTTGGAAATGTGAGTGTGTGTGTGTGTGTGTGTGTGTGTGTGTGTGCATGATGGGCTGAGACACTCAATATTGTTAGGTTGTCAATCATCTTCAAATTGATCAATAGATTCAATTCTATACCTAGTAAAAATCTGAGCAGATATTTTTTAATATAAATGGAGAAGTTGATCCTAAAATTTATGTCGAGAAACAAAGTATGAAGGAGAGTCCCAACAGCCTTACAAGGAAGAGTATGGTTAGGGTCTTTATGTTTGGCCAGTTTCAAAAGTGACTCGAAAGCCACAGAAATTGATGCGGTAGTCACAGGCATTGGAAAAGAAAAGGAAGAACAATTGGATCAATGGAGTACAATGGAGAGGCGAGAAATAGGCCCATGCCTACACAGTCAATCGATGTTTGACAGAGGTGCAAAGGAAACTCAATAAAGGGAAGATGAGACTTTGAACCAATGTCACTGCTTCCACGTGGGGAGAAACATAAACCTCTACCCTTACCTCCCACCATATATAAAGAGCGATCTAAGGTGAAAAACAGGAACAAATGCAAAATCTAAAGTCTTGAAGGTCCTGGAAGGAAACTGAGAAGATATCTTTGTTACCTTGGCATTAGCAAAGAGTTCATAGAAAAATTAAACAAAATCACTGACAATAGAAAGAGAAGAGGAATTTGGTGTTATCAAGATTTAAGATCAAAGACTACGTCAGAGAATACAAAAGGCAGGTAAAGAGAAAGTTCACAGAATGCGCAAGAGCCTTGTATCTCTGGTGTGTAGAATCTCTACAGCCCAGTGTTAAAAAGAAAACCCAACTTGGAAAAAAACTGTTCAAATCAGTGAGTAAGTATTCCACATCGACACAATCTGAGTGGAATGGCCAAGGAGATTGGGGTGGTGTGGGGAAGCATTAGTCATCAGGAAAATGCAAAACAGAGCAAGCAAAAGAGAGCATCTCACACCTACTGCCAAAGGTATAATTGAAAGACCGATATCTGCAAGTATCAATGAGGATATGAAGCAATGTGACCTCTCACACAGTTCTAGATGTAAAAACGGTTCAACCACGTTACACTACTGTTAGGTGGCATCTTAACTGGACACCCCAAGAGCCAACAATCCTCTGCCTAAGTATAAATCACAAAGAAGTGTTGTACCAAAGAGACATTTATGTCCCGTGTTTACTGCAGCACCATCTATTGCAGCCTCAGTATGGAATCCAACAGAGGTATCCACAGTTAAATGGTGGGCAAAGAAAATGTGGTACCTATACACAGAAGCTTATCAGAGGCTGAGAGATGGCTCAGAGTCTCTAAAAACATGATGGAGTCTGTCAACCTGGCAAAATGGGCATGACGGAGGTGGGGCATTGCACTAAGTGAAATAAGTCAGACATAGAAAGGCAAATGTTTGTATTCATATGTGGAAATCAAAGCCAGCAGAGTTGATAGATGGAAACAGTACAACAGTGGTGGGAAGTAGGAAGGCCAACAAGGAGGAGGTATATGGGGGATGTTTATTAGTAGAAGATAATGAATACAAAAGAATTTCATAGAGAAATAGGCTCTGACACGTACAGAGAGCTGAGAGGGGGACTGTAGTACACATCGATTGATCACCTATTTAA
Organism: Mus caroli; assembly: GCF_978045245.1. Classification (NCBI taxonomy): domain Eukaryota; kingdom Metazoa; phylum Chordata; class Mammalia; order Rodentia; family Muridae; genus Mus; species Mus caroli. The sequence continues at coordinate 14,347,187 of NW_028227265.1, forward strand.
GGAGAAACTGGATGAGGAGTTTGAGAGAATAATTGAGCCAAGAATGGTGGCTCACACCTTTAATCCCAGCACTGAGGAGGCAAAGTCAGGTGGATCTCTGTGACTTTGAGGCTTGCCTGGTCTGCATCGTAATTCTAGGTTAGGGGTGCACAGTGAGACCGGGTCTGAGAAAGAAAAGAAAGAAAAACAGGAAGAAAGGAAGGAAGAAAGGAAGGAAGGAAGGAAGGAAGGAAGGGTAAGAAGGAAGGAAGGAAGGTAGAGAAAGAAATAAAGAGTGAGAGGAAAGAGAGAGAAAGAAAGAAAGAAAGAAAGAAAGAAAGAAAGAGAGAGAGAGAGAGAGAGAGAGAGAGAGAGAAAGAAAGAAAGAAAGAAAGAAAGAAAGAAAGAAAGAAAGAAAGAAAGAAAGAAAGAAAGAAAGAAAGAAAGAGGGAGGCCTGGTGAGATGACTCAGCAGGTAAGAGCACTGACTGCTCTTCCCAAGGTCATGAGTTCAAATCCCAGCAAATACATGGTGGCTCACAACCACCCATAATGAGATCTGACACCCTTTTCTGGTGTGTTTGAAGACAGCTGCAGTGTACCTATGTTTAATAATAAATAAATTTTAAAGAAAAAGAAAGAGAGAGAGAGCGAGAATGGTAAGTATTTAAGAGCAAGAATGTTAATGGTTCTGATCTGATCACTATACACTAATCACATAGATCAATCATCACACGGTGTCCCTGAAGAGGAAGCTTGGTGGTTAAGAGCACTTGATGCTCTTGCCGAGGACCTAACTCTTTTCCCAGCAGACGCACAGAGAAGGTTATGAGCACCTGTAACTCTAGCTCCAGAGGCTTCAATGCCTGTGTGTTCTGGGTATAACCTTGCTGGGATCACATCCAGAACACATACACACACACATAAATAAAGTAAATATTTTAAAGTATATCACACATCATCCCACACATATGTGCAGGCAGATCTTTGTGACTTCAAGATCATCCTGGTCTACAAAGTGAATCCAGGACAACCAGGGCACTGTTACACAGAGAACACCCATCTTGGAAAACCAATCATCAACAAAGTCAATCAATCAATCAATCAATCAATCAATCAAATGAAAATAAAAATGCCACCAGTTTTTGCAAGACTGTTTACAGAAACAGAAATAACCCAATTTTTACTAATAGACAAGTGGTTAAACAGTGGCACAATTTTCTAATGGAAGAATATCCTGAACTGAAAGAGAGGTCTTCACGTGTACACCAGTGTGCATGAGTCTCAGAAACATGATAGCTGTGAAACAAAGCAATAAAGACAAGAGTTCTAGACTTGAAAGGGTAGATACAATTTTCATTAAATGAGGTTCCAGAGCAGGTAAGGCCACACAAGAGCAGTCAGTGCTGGTCTCTGAGAGCATTAGGATAAACTCAGTCACTTGTAAATACTCTGAACATTATATAAAAACACAGAACATTGTATATCCCAGGAAGACTGGTAACCACCTCACAAGTGTATGGACACGATTGTCCAAAAATAGAAAACTATCCTTTTCAACGTGTTACTTCTATGGCATGTCAGTCACTTAGATGATGTAATAGAGTCTTATCTGTGTACACGTGTAAATATTCTCTCACTCAATACACAATTAAAAAAACGCTTGTAAGAGAGTTTATTGCACTGATGAGTTTTAGTCTATTGTCTGCTATTTATTTATTTATTTATTTATTTATTTATTTACTCATTTACTAACTAACTTACTTACTTTTTGCCTTGCTGGGATCACACCCTTACAAGAGGAAACAAAATTGAAATCCCCGAGAGACACCTTTCATGTTAAGGGTAAAACCCAACCCACACAGGTCCTTGAAGTTTCAAGTTAAGGTGATTTTAAGAAGTTGTGTTTAATGCTGGAGTTAGTGAGGCACACCTTTAATCCCAGCACTAGGGAGGCAGAGGGAGAGGCAGGGAGATCTTTGTGAGTTTGCAACCAGACTAAGCTAAAAAGAGAGTTTCAGAACAGCCAAGGCTGTTACAGAGAGAAGCCCTGTCTTGAAAAGGGTAAAAAATAAAAATATAAAGAAGAAAAGAAAAAAAAAAAGACAGAAAGGAAGGCAGGAAAGGAAGTGGCTTATTTTAAAATAATGTGTACAAAATATTGATTGTTATGTGTACGTGTGGTGAGAGAGAGCTTTTGTACACCACGGCAGTCTGTTTGAGGGAACCAGAAGAGGGCGTGAGATCCCCTAGAACTGGAGTTACAGATGGCCAGGAGCCTCCATGTGGGCTCTGGATATGGAACCCAGAACCCCGGTCTTCTACAAGAGCAGCCAGTGCTCTGAACTGCCTAGCCGTCTCTCCGGCCCCTGCAATGGCCCACCGATTGATTGTGTTCTGAGTGCCTCAGGCTTTGGAGGAAGAGATAGGGCTTAGGAGGCAAAGGTCACTATTTTGGTTTCTCTTCTCATTAGCGGTGTGACCTTGGGCAGTTAACCTCCAGGGAGCTCCTGGTTTTGTGGGGTGGGGGCGTTCTGGGCCCATCTCTGACAACCTTGTAAACACCGAGTGGCTTTAGGACAAACGTCACTTCAACTTTCAAACTTTTATCCAAACTCCTGTTTCTGAAGATGACTAAGTGGCTGTGCGAAAGCATCTGAAACCATCCCCCGTGACTTTCCTTTTTAATGAGTATAAGTGTATTCTGGAAATACTTAATTATTTTGAAGACCTAATTTAGAACACATTCTTTTGCCAGAAGTCTTTGACCTGGAATGCTAAAGTTATAGCTGGGACCAAATCCATGAGATTGTTCTTTGCTGAGAATGCTAAGAAATACTGCCATTCTTCTAAGCTGCATCTACAGTTGAGTGTGTGTGTGTGTATGTGTGTGTGTGTGTGGATCACACACAATGAGATTCTATGAGTCAACCTGTCTGGGTTTTGTTTTGTTTTGTTTTTCTTTCTTTCTTTTGTTTGTCTGTTTGTTTTTTGAGACAGGGTTTCTCTGTGTAGCCCAGGCTGTCCTGGAACTCACTCTGTAGACCAGGCTGGCCTCTAACTCAGAAATCCGCTTGCCTCTGCCTCTCAAGTGCTTGCTGGGATTAAAGGCATGCGCCACCACTGCCAGGCTATATAGCCTGTTCTTAAAAAAAAAAAAAAAAAAAAAAAAATTTCTTACTTTTGTTAGACACTCAAAATTCACCAGTCCTGTACTCCACATAAATTTGTATTTCTCCATTGATCTAACCAGTGTATATTTTAAAAATCAGTGGGTGGTCTAGTAGCAGCAGAAATCAGATCCATAACAACAGTAAATTCTTGTGTGGGTTTTACACTATCAAACTTGCCAGGGTTTCAATGGAACACTATTCAGTCTTAAAGGCGAACAGACTTTGGCTTGTACTTTGCACAAATTAGGCAATAAGTACTGGTTAGAAGCTAGGTTCCCGTCACACCATGAGGTACAGCAGACAACACAGTTCAAGCTCTGTGGAGAAGTTGACACAGTGATCCTTTCAAATGAGCCACTGCATTTTGGGGTTACCAGGAATCAGCGAGGAAGATGCTACCTGATTTAGAAACTTGAGCCCTTTACTTCATTGAGAAAAGGAAAGAAACCCACAGAAAGTTAAAGGAAATCCACTGGTGATTGGGCAGGTTTTATTTATCTTAACAGGGTGAGCCTGAGTTTTTGTGAGGGTTCCCAAGGCGACGAGGCTACGGACTTTGAAGTGCGGCTTGCAAAAGCAGATATCACACATTAGCACATCTATGGAAACCTTGACAGAAACCATTGGGCTTACTTTCCTAATCGTGCAGCAGAGGCAAGATATACACAGGGTTCTCGTAAACTGGCGCCCCGGAGTGATGGGAAGTTGGGGCTCCGCAGGCCACAAGCGGGGATGAGGATGCGCGTGGGACCTCACTCTGGCTTCCGCACACCTTCGTGGCAGTCCCTGGGTGGATCTGCTGGAACCTGTGTGTGCAGCCGCAATCCAGTCATCAGATAATTTCTGCTTGAAAATTCTGAGAAGCAAGGGGCATGCCAGGTTCAGTTAGTCACGGGGTGGGGCGTGGGGGGGGGGGGTTGTTCAAAAGAGCCGCACTGCGAAAACACAAAGCCCATTTTTGGCGTCACTGGGGTTAGTGTCATGGAGTTACAACCCTCCAGGCTCAGGAAGGTTTTCACAGTTTCACGCCAGCCCAAGATACACTAAGCAGGCTGGGCACGAAGGAATATTATCAGGTCGGTTCCTGGACACATTAAAATTATTGTAAAATGAAAAGGCGGCGGGGCGGGGGCGTAAAGAGGCTGGATGGAGCGGGCCACAAGGAATTGGGGAGAGCAGAGAGCAGATCTTAAGAGCGCCTAGTCCTAAGAGCAGAAACTGAGGACAAATGCTAACTAAAATAAGAAGCTGGGGATATAGCCCAGTTAGCTGGTAGTGAGCTTGTCTGACAGGCAGTGTTCTCTGGTTATTGATCCCAGGACTGCATAAACCAGGCACGGTGGTGAGGCCTGCACTTGGGAAGTAGAAACAGAAGGATCGGGAGTTCAAGGTCATTGCTCTTACACAGCGATCACGTTCAAGACACGTATGGGTGGGTACAAGAGACCCTCTTCTAAAATGACGATGATGATGGTGATGATTTAAACAAACAATTGCTCCGAGATTTATGACATACACACCAGGCACCACTGAAAATCTGTAATTTTGATGTCCAAAGTAGACATAGGGAATCCTATCCAGCTATTCCTATTGCAGTAAAGGAAAGAAAGCAGACTGAGCCCCAAATATTCCTAAGACTCAACATCACACCAGACTGGTGTAACCTTTTTGTTATTCTGAGACAGTTTCATTATGCTGCCCAGACTGGCCTAGGACTATTAGACTCAAAAGATCCCTGACTCAGCCTCCAGAGTAGCTGGGGCTACTGGAACGCCCTAGTCAGGCTTCTGTGAAATTTTAAAATTTAGAAGAAATACCAATAAAGGCTAATTGTGGAAGTGAAAGTAAACATTAATAATTGCCTCGCTGGGGACATTACTTCTGAGGCACCTGACAGGGGAAGGGACTCGAGACAGGTTACAAATAGCTGCCCATCCGGTGACAAACATGTCAAGGAAACTCTTGTTCCTCAACTCGAAAAGACTCGTGGAAACAAAGCTTGCTGCTCTGTGCTGGAAAACAGTAGGCATGCGTTCCTGCTTCCCCTTACCAGTGTGAGGCCAAAGTGTGAAGGAGAAGGGGAAAGAGACTGGGCAACTTAGAAGGGGCACTTTCTAGAACAAGAAAAGGAAAGCTATTCCCAGGGCTAGACAGCCTCTCTTGGTGGATAGCAGGGAGAAAAGAATCAGAAAGAAAGGAAGAAGGAAGGAAGGGGAGAAAGAGAAAGGAAGAAAGGAAGAAAGGAAGAAAGGAAGAAAGGAAGAAAGAAAGAAAGAAAGAAAGAAAGAAAGAAAGAAAGAAAGAAAGAAAGAAAGAAAGAAAGGGAAAGAGAAATAAAAAGGGATAAAGAAAAAGAAAGAACAAAAGAAAAAGAAAGAAAGAAAGAAAGAAAGAAAGAAAGAAAGAAAGGGAAATAAAGAGGGAGAAAGAAAAAGAAAGAACAAAAGAAAAAGAAAGAAGGAAAGAAAGAAAGAAAAGAAAGAAAGAAAGAAAGAAAGAAAGAAAGAAAGAAAGGAAGGAAGGAAGGAAGAGTGAAAGGAAGGGAGAAAGAAAAGAAGGAAGGAAAGGAGAGAGGGTGGGAGGAGGAAGGAAGGGCGAGCAAATAAGACAGGACAAGATATAGAATATGAAGTGAATGCAAAAATATATAAGAAAATGACACTCATGTGGGAACCAGACAGAGGGAGCAGAGTCTGAGAGAGGAGTGGGTGGGGTTGGGGTTGGGGAAGGGGAGTTCTCTCTGTTTCTGCCGTGGCTGTTTGCCTGGCGATAGTTTTCTAAGAAACAACAGAAAATTAAAAGAAAAAAAGAAAGACAATTGGAAGAAGCTGATCTAGACTAACTAAAAATAAACAGTATGTGCTGTTAATGGAACCTCATGTGGGAGTTTCACAAACCCAGACTCAGGCAAGGGTGACAGAAAAGAAAGATTGAGGCTTATCCTCCTCAGGAACTGGCCACAGGACAGCCTAAGCCGGTGGGGACTCCAGTTCTGCTGGCTCAGGTCTCAGGTGGGACACAGCTGAGGTGTGGGGTGTCCTGTCATGGAAGCCAGCCTTCTTAATCTGTCTGGGTAACTGTTGTTCATCCATGAAATGGACAGGGAACCAAGATTCCAGAAACGTCTTTGACCTTGAGGGCTGTTTTGTGGGCCCTGGCTCTGGCTGCCAGATAATCCTGGGCTTGTTCCTGTTTCTGGTTTTTGTTTTTGAGGCTGGGTCTTATCTGTTCCAGACCGGCCTTGAACTCCCTGTGTAGCTGAGAATGGGCTTGAACTTCTGATCTTCCTGCCTCTACCTTCTGACTACACCATCACACTCAGTCCGTGTAGGCAGTGCTAGAGAAAGAAGCTAGGGCTTTGTATCCTAGGCAAGATTTCTACAGGCTGAGCTCTACAGAAATGGAGCATGATGGGTACTGGAAGACAGACATGACAACTTGCCACAGTTTGAACTCAGTCACAGGACTGAACATTCAGACATGTGTGAAGCCAGCATGTTTAAATGATCCAGATCATGTGTGACAAAAGATTCAAACAGAGGACACAGCATGCATGGGATGTCCCTTGCTCTGAAGACGCTTTGGTCTCCTTGGCCAGGCTGTTCAGTTGGGGGCAGAGGAGACTATGGGTTTTTGTTTGGTTGGTTGGTTATTATTTTCATCGTTGTTCTTTTTGAGTCAGCATCCCAGAGCCACCTGATGGGTCAGTAATTAGGAGCGCTATCTGCTCTGCCAGAGGAGCTGGGTTCAGATTCCAGCACCTAGATGGTGGCTCACAAATGTTGGGTAAATCTAGTTCTAGAGATCCAGCACGCCCCCTGACCTCTGCAGAAACACAGCGCCCTTGGGTAGATGCAGGTAACCTTTCCTGCGAGTAACACAAAAACAAACCCTTAAGTAAATTCAGGGAAAGATGTTTAGGCAAAAGGCACCATTGCTTGGTTCCTCAGGCTTCTGCTGCTCAGGTGATCAGTTCAAATTCACCATTCCCAATTTTAAAAAAAAAAAAAAAAAAGCTGGGGGCACTCCTGGAACATCTGTTATCACAAATAAGGAGATTAGATTATTAGATGATGAGCTTAGCAGAAGCACCATCTCCGGCTCCTACATCCCATGCATCCCTGCTGCTCTTTTCTGCACACCTGTGTGCGTGCATGCTCAGGGGAGGGCTTCTGCTCTATCTCCTGATTCGGTCTTGTCATTCCTTGGCCACCTGAGTGGCCTCTATCTCTGAGATCACACAAAAGCTCTGGGCTGGCAATAGATGACTTAACCGTTTCCCCTCGTCCCTGAACCCCCTACTCCGTGTCCTGCATCTTCCAGTGCTTATTGAACATACAAAGAATTGCCACAGAAGAGAGGGCAGCTGTGCAGGTGACGTTGTTTTAAACAGAAGCAGAACAACACAGATGGAGCGAGGGGCAGTGATCACAAAAGGGTTTACTTGATTTCAGGCCTTTGACTTGATTTTCTTTCTCCTCTTTCTCCCTCCCTCCCTATCCCCCCTTTCCTCCTTTCCTCCTCCCCTCCCTCCCTCCTCTCCCCCTCCCTCTCTCCCTTCCTTTTTATTCTTTCTGAAATGCTCACTGCTTATCTATGTCAGGTTAGGATTCCTCAAGTCACGTAAGACCTCCCCTCACCAAGAGTGGCGGTGTCTAAGAATTAACCAAAACAAGAAGAGTTCCTTATTTATTAGACTTGAAGAAATAAAATAGAACCTCAGTTAGTGGGTTCCCCCAGCCCCTTGCCTTTGTCTACTGAACCTCTAGTGGGGCTCCTCAGTGTCCTTAGAAAACTGCCCAGCAGTGGACTCGGAGTCCTTGTCATCTTTCAAGATCCGAGAGTCTTTCTTGACCAATTTGTAACAGAGGAATGCTGTGGCAAACAGACAGCCTAGCTGCTAATGACGGGCTTCACACTTCAATATTTTATGCCACCTTAAAAAAAAAAAAGTTTCAGTAACTGAAGGTGTTCTCGCATTAATTCTTTGCATCAATTATTGACAGAGAATTTAATTTAAAGGCAACTAGTCAGTAACCTAGGGGTAGTGTTTTAAATAATTTATAATTGTGGCACAGATGTAATCATATTGCTATTGATTAGGATCCAGTCACTTCCGTGGGTCCAGCAGGTCTTATGCTAATTAATTTTAGTGCGATCACCTTTTTAACTCCATATTCCCTGGTAACAGGGACTCATTATAAGAATAATTTAATGAAGTGCAATCTTCTAAGGTCTGTGCAGAGATGAAGGCAGAGGGGGAAGGAGACCTGAACTTCTAAGATAGCCAAGACTTGTGCTCTGATTGGTAGATAACGGGTCTTAAATGGGAGTTTGCATATTGTTATCAGCTAGCAGATGGGACAGTGGAGGTGAAATGTGGGACTTAGGGAGCAGGGGATGACAGAAAAAAAAAAAAGATACTGGAAGATGTTGGGTAACTGTACCTGTGTGTTTGCATGGGTGTAGACATGTCTCTCTGTATGTGGACGTGTGTGCGTGCACACGATTGTAGGAATGTCTGTGTATGTTTGACTGTAGACGTGTCTGTGTCTGTGTGCATGTGATATATGGGCATTCGAGTGTTCTTATGCATATGCATGTATGTGGAAGCCCGGCAACAACTTCAGGGGCTGCAGGTATTGTGCGCCATATTTATGAGACAGGGTTCCTTACTGGGACCTGGGACTTGCTGACTCAGCGAAGCCAGCTGGCTGCCAAGTCTCAGAGATCCATCTTCTTGTGATCTTGGTCTCTGCTTCCCAGCACTGAGCTAATACACACCCCACCACCACATCTGGATTTTTTTAACATGGTTTCTGGGACCAAACTTTGGTCCTCCTGTACTTTACTAAGTTATTTGTCCAATCCTGGGTTGATGGACTTTTTCTTCAATTTTTCTATGATATAAACTAAGAGTCATTTTGAGGGATTTGGGGAAGACAGTTAGTGATATAATAAAAATGTAGATGGATAAGGTTTGCTCTTCCCTTAGGCCTTGAGGACCAAGGACCATAAAGAGAGCTCATGGCTGGATTCTGTGAGCCAGGCAGTGTGAGGGCAGAACTGGGCAGCTGATAGCTACAGGTGTTTATTGAGACGTGATAAAAAGATCTGAAACCCGGTTCTCTGTGAAGCAATACCTGAAATGAGGCTGAGGCTGGTGTTTCCACACACAGAAAGTGAACGGGAAGGTAACTTTTCACTAACGTCACAGGTAAGGAGTAATCTGTTTACGGAACCTTAAGTTGGAAACCACAGTTAAGTAAGCAGAGTCTGGATCCTACCATCCCCTCACCTCACCTCCCGGTCTGGCCTTGCCCTCCGAGTTAAGACAGGGTTGTCAGGGCTGCAAAGAGGACGGGAAGGGATTGAATCAGCACCACTGTTGGGAGGCCAGTTTGGCAAATGAATGTGGATGAGCCACCATGACTATGACCTGTGTTCTGGGGACAACTGCCCAAGACTCGGGGACTAAGGCTGGGATGAGTGTCTGGTGGGAGCCTGGGAGATCAGAGCAGAGAGCCATTCCCGAAGAGAACAATGAGGGATCTTTGGTCATAGGGTTTTGTTTAAAACTTACTTTCACAACTTGGGCTGGGCATGTGGCTCGGTGGATACAGTGCTTGTCCAGCATAAAGTCCTGTGCTCAACCCCCAGGACCAACTGGAGGCGCAGGGCTGTATAATCCTAACGCTCGGGAGGTGGAGGTAAAAGTTCAAGGCCATGGTTAGCTATAGCGTAAGACGGAAGCTAGCTTGAGCTATGTGAGAGATCCTGTCCCCCCCCCGCCCCCCGTGTGTGTGATAATTTTAAATAACCATACTTCAATGGCAAATATGCCCCTTTAACCAAACGTGTGCCAGTGTATATTTGCTACAAAACTGCTGACCTCATTTATTAAAAAAATAAAAGTGACCCCCATGTCCCCGTATCCCATATCCCTGCAGTGGGAATTAGAGAATGAACACACTGTATTTATTGTGTTCACACTGTAGTGATGACGCATGCTCTCGGGTCATAGAAAGCACCTAATGTGAAAGAGATAATGAAGGGGGGGAGGAATAGAACCGCACAGCATAGATTGTAATCCAAATAATCTGGGGGGAGGGGGGTGCTGGAAACTAACAGGGGCCTACAGAAGTTCTCGGAGACCGCACAGGAAACTCGCTCTGAAGGCACGGATGGGCCTGGAAACCTTGTGTGACCGCTGTTGCTACGGCTGTGGGACAAAAAAAAAAAAAAAAAAAAAAACAAAAAACGCAGAGCTAAGTAAGATCTTGAAAGTCAAAAGATAAGGAGGAAAATTGTCACCTGCCCACACTGAGTGCTTGTTCAACGACTGCGTTCTCGTTGAAGCCTAACGACCGAAGAACAACAGTTTCCTCCTTTTCCTCCCAGCCCAAGTAACACCTTGACACTCAGCCATGTCTTCTCCTGAGAGGCGGTTCTCCCGGCTATTTTATCCACCAGAATGTATTTGGAGCTGAGAGAGTATGGCAGTGCATTGCCCGCAGACAGGGACACACCCTGCCAGTTTCACTGCAGAGCCTTGGGGCCTAGAAGGATGGATTCAGGCTCGGGATCCAGGGTAGACGCCAGGGGCTGGCGATTCTCTTCCCTTTCCCTCTCTTCTGTTCCTCTCCTCACCTTCCTGCCTCCCTTCCCCGAAGCATCTCTCCTTCCCTCTCTTCCATGACCTTTCTATCCTTCCTTTCCTCTCTTGTCCTTCTTTCTCCTCTCCTCCCCTCCTCTTCCTACCCCTCCCCTCCCCTCTCCTTCCCTCCTCCCTCTCCTCCTCTTCTTCCTCCCTCCTTCCCTCCCTCCTTTTCTTCTCCTCCCTTCTCCTGTGTTCTCTTCTCCCTCCCATGCCTTTCCTTTCCCTTCTTACTTCCTCTTCTTTCCCTCCCTTCCTCCTCCCCCGCCCCCCCCCCCCCTTGTCTTCCTCTCTGTCCCCTTCTCCCTATCATTTCTCCTTGACAACATCTTTCTAGGTAACCAAGATGGGTCTGAAACTCATAATCCTCCTGCCTCAGCCCCTCTGAGGGATTATGTGTGCACCACCATACCTGGCAGGTGTCATCTATAAGGAGCTCTTTGCAAATGATTTCTGTGATTGTGAGCCAGTGTCTGTGACAAATACTCAATTCTGACATTGTAGCAATAAAAGAATAAAGGGTATTTTTTTTCCTGCCTAAAACAGACAACAATTGTAGTCTGCCAATCTAGGTTTCAATCAACATTGATGTGTAGTTTAGCAGTTTCCGAAGTGAGAAATAAAAAGCAAGAGGCACAGCACAGATGTCATCAGTGTCAGAGGCAGGCGTCATCAACCTGAGAGTCAAATTCAAACAGGGCCGGGGCCAGTGTGGAAGGAAGGATACTGGGATAATGATCCTGTTGTGAGGAAAGATAGGGAGAGTTCTGGGGACCGAGCACTGATGACTGAGTGCTGGGGACTGATGACTGGGGACTGAGTGCTGGGACTGAGTGCTAATACTAAGTGCTAGTACAGAGTGCTGGGGACTGAGTGCTAGGAACTGAGTGCTGAAACTGAGTGCTGGGGACTGAGTGCTAATACTAAGTGCTAGTACAGAGTGCTGGGGACTGAGTGCTGGAACTGAGTGCTAGGGACTGAGTGCTGGGGACTGAGTGCTAATACTAAGTGCTAGTACAGAGTGCTGGGGACTGAATGCTGGAACTGAGTGCTAGGGACTGAGTGCTGGGACTGAGTGCTGGGGACTGAGTGCTAATACTAAATGCTAGTACAGAGTGCTAGGGACTGAGTTCGGGAAAGCATCTCAGTGAATGAAGAGGAAGCGCAGTGCCAAGTGGCCAGCCTCGGGGAAAGAGACTGATAGTTACCGGAAGGAAGAGAGAAGGAACGAGATCCAGGAAACAGGAAAGGACTCCAGGGCAGTCTGGAGAATATGGTTGAAACCATGACTTCAAAAGGAGAAAGAAGGGCTGGAGAGATGGCTCAGTGGTTAAGAGCACTGATCGCTCTTCCAGAGGTCCTGAGTCCAATTCCCAGCAACCACATGGTGGCTCACAACCATCCGTAATGAGATCTGATGATCCGATGCCCTCTTCTGGTGTGTCTGAAGACAGCTACAGTGTACTCATATACATAAAATAAATAAATATATCTTTTAAAAAAAATAGGAGAAAGAAGTATGTGTGTTGGGGGATGGGGAGGCGGGAGTATCCTTATCCTTGAATCACATTCCAATGGCAATGCCTGAAAACCAAACCCAGGCTACTTAGAGGAAGCAGTTTTGTTGTCTTTGTCTAAAGACCAGAGACTACATCTAGCGGCATAGACACCTAACGAGTATGCGTGTGTATGTGCATGCATGTGTGTGTGTGTGTGTGTGTGTGCGCGTGTGTCTGTGCCTGTGCCTGTGTGGGTGAGTCTGTGTGGGTGTCTGTGTGGGTGAGTCTGTGTGGGTGTCTGTGTCTGTGTGAGTCTGTGTGGGTGTCTGTGTCTGTGTGTGAGTCTGTGTGGGTGTGTGTATGTGTGAGTCTATGTGGGTGTCTGTGTTTGTGTGATCTTGTGCATGTACCCCTGCATGTGTGTGTGTGTGTGTGTGTGCCTGTGTGTTTGTGTGATCTTATGCATGTACCATGTACCCCTGCACATGTGTAGAGGTCAGAGGACAACTTGAGGGGGCTACCATCTGGGTCCCTGGATTTATGTTGTCAGGCTCAGCAGCAAGCACTTTACCTACTGGGGTCATTGTCTCTGACCCAGGTTCTGGAACATTCTATTGAGGGGTGGGGGACTTAAGTGTATGGTCAGACTGATAACACTCTTCATTTAATAACAGTTGTGTTTTGTTTTGTTTTGTTTTGTTTTGTTTTTCGAGACAGGGTTTCTCTGTGTAGTCCTAGCTGTCCTGGAACTCACTCTGTAGACCAGGCTGGCCTCGAACTCAGAAATCTGCCTGTCTCTGCCTCCCAAGTGCTGGGATTAAAGGCATGCACCACCACTGCTTGGCTTAATAACAGTTTTCTAACAAGACAGATGCTGGGAGCCTTAGCATCTGTGGCACACAGACAGATGGCCAGTGGTATCTGACTACAGGTGCCCAGGGACCTCTAGTTGGGTTCCCCAGAACTCAGTTCTGCTAAAAGAAGCAGTGGTCCTGGACCAGTTTCACCCGGGATCCCTGATTTCAGCAGATGGGTGGGGAGTGTGCAGCTGGGTCCCCAGACACTCGGGTGGGGCGAAGTAGCTTGTGCTCACGTCAGCATCTTCCCCAAGCTCACCTTTTGAAAAGGGAGCCGGCTTTTTGTTGTAAATGGCACTGACACTACAACAAGAAAGTTCATTTCATGAAGATGATTCATTAAGAAATAAAATATTCATGGCTGACAGCTTGAAGGATCGCCATGGAGTTATATTCTAATGCACCTGTCCTCCGTGTCAAGTCCAATGTGGGATGTCATGTCGCCAAAGTTTTATTTAGAAATTGTTTGTCAGAGTGAGCTTTCTAATGTGAATGAAAAATTCATCCCCTCATTAAGAAGATTCTACATGAAATGTCTAGGATTTTCAATGAACGCAGGGACATGAACCAATTACTGTTAAACACTTAAAGAGACAGAGTCCCGAGCTCACTCAGCAAAACCCTTAATTGCACAAGTGCGGAGGGAAAGAAAAATCCAACACTTCGAAGGGCAAATGGGAATTGTGATTTGGTAATGTCTTCTCCCTTGTCATGTCTGGAAGACCCCCATCTTTAAAAAGACTTGGGGGGATTTCGACTCAGCTCTTCTATGGGATAGGGCCAGGTGTCACCATGTCTGTCCCTAGTGCTTATGCGCACATCATGAGACAGTATTCTGAGATGACCATGAACTTCTACTTCCCAGAGAAAGTGACTGAAATGCTCTGGAAATCTCTTCAGTAGTTGTTCTTAGTAACTTCTTAACCTTCCTTTTTTGTTTTCTTCTTTCTAAATTACTCTGTTGTCTTTATGTGCTTTGCGCTACTTGTGTCACTTTGAAACTAGGGTAAATATCAAACAAGTCCCTCCCAAGCAAATGACTTAACGACTCCAGAACGGTAGGGGAGTTGGGAGAAAGGAAAAGGAAGCCATAACAGTTGATAATAAAGTCAAGAATCTCAGAAATATGAGGAGACATAGGGGAATGGCTTACAAAATAAAATGGCAGTTTACAAGGTGACAGTGGATTAGGTTGACAACAAAACTCTCTTCTGACACACAGCCTGGTTCAGCTTACTCCATGGTAGGAAAATAGTTCTTCTTCAAACTCAGCACTAGTCTCTCTCTCTCTCACTCTCTCTGTGTGTATATATTTCAAATATTTATACAAATATATTATATTTATATATTATATTTATTATAAATACATATCATATATTTATAAATATATACATATATTTCAATTTTCTGAAAAATTGAAACTGGTAATATGAAGACTGGAATTGGTCCTCCTCAACCCACCAGAGCACCTATGAACTATAATAAGGACTCCATATTCGCGATGCTTCAAAAGGAGACAACTACGGACACACCCTGTATCCCCACTGCTCTTGCGGGTGGGACCCCAGTTTCGCCTCTTTGGGTTTAATTATATTGTCTCTGCAGTTTCCTTTGCATTTCCTTGATTTAATTGGTTTTATTTTTATTTTTATCTCTTTTGCGATTGTCTTACATAGCCCAGGCTGGCCTGAAACTTACTAGGTAAGCTAGGGCAGTTTTGAATTCCTGACCCTCCTGCCTCTACCTCCTGATTGCTGAAATGGATGACTGGCATGTGCCACCAAAGCCAGGTTTCTTTGCCTTCGTATTCTATACATTTGTCTCTCTTTTTATTTATCCATCAGTCTATCTGCATATACATTTCTCCATTCATGCGCTTTGTTTATAATCTCATATTTATGGAATACATGGGGTAATATGTATGTGTCAGGATCTTAGAACAGATGGAAAGATGAAATTCATGGCTTCTAAGAAAGTCTCTCCAATTCAGATAAGGAGTTCTGCCCAGAGATGTTCGTCGATGTGCCACTTAAAATGGGAACAGGGCCGGGGAGATGGCTCGGTGGGTAAGAACAGTTGTTACACAAGCTTGAGGATCCAAGTTTGAATCCCCAGTACCATGGAAAAAACAAACCAACATGAAACAATACAACAAACCCCAAAGAGTTGCGTATAGCCTCCTGTGCCTGCTCCTGCGCCTATAAGCCCAGCACTGTGAGGAGGTGGTGACAGGGCAAACACAGGGTGTGCTGGCTGTCAGCTCAGCTCCAGGACCAGTGAGAAAAGCCTGTTTGATGGGAGTGTGTGTGTGTGTGTGTGTGTGTGTGTGTGTGTGTGTAAGAGAGAGAGAGAGAGAGAGAGAGGTAGCTGATACCCCATATGTGCTCTTACCTGCACTCATGCACATGGGTGTGTGCACCAACACACACACACACACACACACACACACAAAGAGAGAGAACAATTTATATGTCCAAAGAAGAGGAGACATTCCTTTGTTAGCCGTGCTGGGATAGACGTGCTGGGAGTTTCATGAGACAAAAACCAATTGCATCTTTTAGAGAAAAATATATTATAGATTTTTAAATGGGTGTAGGCATATGGACAATAATTTATTTTGTTCTTTTTTTCCTTAAAAAACAAAACAAAACAAAAAAAAAACATTTTTCTGCCCAAAGCCTTAAACAGGCATGTAATTAAAATCCAAGACAAATTCCCAAATTTTGTACATTTATGTAGCAGAGGAAAGAGCTATCTTATTTTTAAAAAAACAAAACAACAACAACAACAACAACTTATAGTCCTAAGAAAGAAGGGAAAAACTCTCTGACCTTTCTACAAAGTAAATTAAATTAGTTGCTTTTAAAAAGCCCCCCTCCATCTTCTTCCATTTATGAGATGTTAATGTATCGTGTTACCCACACAGAAACGGTGGAAACTATTTATATAAGTCTTCCATGCTACCAGATTTCAACTTGCTCAAATAAATCAGGCATCCATCTCTGGCCCTCTCAAATTTTGGTTAGTGGAACTCTTTGCTGGAAATCATATCCAATACGTTTTTTTCACAATCTGCCCATAATTAGTTTCACTGGGACAACTGCGAAGAAGTATTTTGCTGCTTTTAAATTCATAATTTTGGTCCAAGAGCCCCAGAATAAGATGTTTAGACAGAGTGAAAACTATTTTCTAACAAATCAATATTAATTTCTCTGACTGCTTACGGTCTCAGGAGCCAGAAATGCTCTTGTACTGAGCTGACAGGAAAGATTTTTATCCCGACCAAATGTTATTCAAATATTTATAAGACTGGATAATTTAGTAAAGAAAATACAGATGGAGAGAGGCAAGAGGATTTTTTCCATGCTCCTTTCCCATTTACAAATGGAAAAACTATAGAAAAAGTATAGAGAGCGATTGGTATCCCCCTGCCACGGGAGTGAGCGCCTGACAGCTGAAGACTTACACCCACAGAGATCTCCAGGCACTTCTCTGCTAGTGTGCTGATGAATTAGGGTGCTGTTTCAGTCAAGAACACCACACACGCCTTACACTGGAAGAGGCAGGATCTCAGGAGCACAGTCAAGAGCTGGGGCGGGAGGGGGGTCGGGGTGGAGGGGTCAGCAGCTATGAACTAAAGACTGTGCCACTCAGGGTAAGGAGAGCAGAGAAATAAGCGAAAGGCATGCAGTTGAGCTCACTTCTTATCTTGAACTCTCTAAGGTACCTTGAACTTTGTGAGTCCCTGGAAGTTTGTGTTACACGCACAGAGCCAAGAGCACAGGGCACGTGCCTGTCACCAGATGCATCTTGCATGGGCCACGGTGGTAACGCACACCTAGAATCCCAGTCCTAGCGGGACCCAGGCAGAGAGGCATGAGTTTTAGGCCAGCCTGAGCTATACAGTAAGACCCAGATAGCAAGGCCAGTGAGATAGTATTATCAGTAAAGTGCAGGCTGCACAAACAGGGAGAGCAGGGCTTGCTCCTTAGCACACAGACCGGAGAAAGCTAGGTGTGGTGGCACGCACTTGTAACCCCAAAGATGGGGAGGTGGAGACGGCACCATTCTTAGGACTTACTGGCCACCCAGCCTAGTGTACATGGCAAACTCCAGACTGGTGAGAGAACCCTGTCTCGTAAAACAGGGCAGACAGCGTTCATTCCTGAGGAGTGAGGCGCACCTGTGTCTCGAACATGTGTGAGCTCGAACATGTGTGAGCTCGAACATATGTGAGCTCGAACATGTGTGAGCATACAGGTGAACTTACACACACAGGAACGTGTGCAAGCATGAGAAAGGAAATAGCATAGAAGCATAAGACGGTGACTTCCTGCTCAGTCCAATCTCAACCTGACGGAAGGATCGTCATTAAACTCCTCACAGCTAATGAGATGTGAGAGGCATCTTTGTCCTTCCCATACCGTGGTGGGGAGAGCTGGCTTGGATGTTGGATTTCCTTTTCTTTTCATGCATGTTCTCTGACGACATAGAGATTTGAGAGAGGGGGTCTCTAGGTGAAGAGGGCTGTGTGACGACGAGTGTTATACAGCATGGGCAAGTTGTCCAGCTGACAGCATTCCTTTAAGCCATCTAATGTAGGACACTTTTCATTTGATTAGCAAGCCTAATTTAACTTTCTAATCTGAGTGGTTTGGAAATGTTGATTTTTTTTCTCAGTTTCTCTAAAAATATCTATCTTAATCCAACCCTGTGGGTCGGTTTTCTAAAGGTTCTGACCTCCAATAGAAACCTGACCAAATTAGACAGACGGTAAAGGTTTTTAGATTTTTCTAGTACAGCAATGACTCTATAGGTGAACTTTTCTAAGAAACTCCGAGGAAGTTGGGCGTGGTGGCTCAGACCTGTAATCCCAGCACATGGGGAGGCTGAGGCAGAAGGATCACTGTCAGTTTGAGACCAGCCTGGTTATATAGCGAGTTCCAGGACAGCCTGGGCTACAGTGTGAGACTCTTCTCTCAAAAAATAATGAAATAAAATAAAATAAAATCAGTGAAAAGAAACTCTGGTGATTTGAAGAGGAGACTCTCAAAGAGAATTTGCTTTGGAAAAGCAGGCAGTTAGGTTTTAGGGAGGGAGAGAGGGAAGAGAAAGGGAGAAGGGGAGAGGGAGAAAGGGCAAGGAGTGGGTCAGGAGGCCAGCCAGTGGAACCATTCTTCAGATGAGATATTTATCATGGCCTCCAATAGACAGTATGGAGGGGTTTCATCCCTTGTCCTAGAGGAAGCAGCCTCAGTTAATATGAGACTTGTGCCATGTGATGGAGCAGGGCACACATGATTTAGGCTACATGACAGAGCTGTCTTTTTCGGGTAGGGGTGTGGGTCAGGCTGGGTGGGTTCTTGCCCTGCTTGCAGTCCTTACTGCATAGGGTCTGGTTAGCTGAAGGGCCTGGGTTCTCAAACAGCCAGCATCCTATCGAGCCAAATGTCACACACACACTGTGTTCTGAATCGTGAAATTACCCAGCTCAGCACATAAGATCGTGTTGAGAGAGTAAAGTGTCTTTCCACTCAATCCACCAACAACTTCTTTGAGCTCATCCTGTCCGAATGGTGATACTG
The DNA here is from genome assembly GCF_978045245.1 of Mus caroli. NCBI lineage: Eukaryota > Metazoa > Chordata > Mammalia > Rodentia > Muridae > Mus > Mus caroli. Next base: position 14,365,937 of record NW_028227265.1, read on the forward strand.
TTAAAAAAAAAAAAAAAGAAGAAGAAGAAGAAGAAGAAAATAACTGCTCACACTTCTGTGAACTCTCGGATGGATGGACCGCACGCTGTCCAGGGGAACATCAGCAAGTCAGACAAGCAAATTCCCTTGCCTGTAATAAATAAACATGGGGATTGTGGAAGGGCACGCTGGCTGGGTTCCAAGTGTGGAAACCTGCCTATCCACCTTCAAAATCGTGCAAGATTGCAGTTTGTTTAATGTTCGTCTTATGTGCTTAATTACCAATAGCGCTTGACTAATTATTTCTTGTTTTGTAGACAATTTAAACAGAGCCGGGGAAGCGGCTCCACACTTTGGTAGCTAGCGCAGGTGAGGATTTGTAACTCATTTTTGTAATCGCGTAATTCCCGGAGGGCTTCATTACAAACTCGAAAGGAAACAGGATGCACAAAGCAGGTGACAGTCTCATTTCCACAGGTATGGGGGTGGCGGGGGGGGGGGGATGGGGGGGAGCGACACACACAAGCATTAGACTGAAGTGATGGTAAATAAAGTAGGAAGTAGCCTTTAGATGTTTTCCACCGTGTCAGGTGTTTTCATGTTAATAGGAGAGAAAGTGCGAAGGCAGCAGAGTCCCCAGCACTCGGAACTGGTATTTCTTCTGATGCTGGACTGGAGCTAATGTCCCTGCAAGATTGGAAAATAAGCCACAGGACAGAGCCCAGTTTTCATCCTCACACATATAATTCTGGGTGAATTGTGGATCGCACCACCGGGGCCATTTCTGTTTTATCCTTTAACCGTACTTAACTTCTATTTATTTTTTTATTTTTTTATTTTGCGAGAGCATGTATGTGTATACGAGTATATTCACCTGGCACGTGTGAACGGGTGCATGTGCATGCGTGTATACATGCATGTGAATAGCAGAGGTCAGCCTTGGACTTCGTTCCTCGGGAGCTCCCACCTTCATTTTGAGACAGGATTTCTGATTAGTCTAGGGCTGGCATGTGAGGCGAGCCTACCTGGCCTGTGAAGCCCGGAAGTCTGTCTGTCTATGCTTCTCCAGCTACTGAGATTTCCAAACATGCCTATCACACCTAGCTTTTTAAAGTGGGTTCCAGGGATCAAACCTGGACCTGTCTTGCTTACCTAGTAGCAAGCATTTTAGTGACTGAGCCATCTCTACATCCCCCCACAACTACCTTTTAGTATAATCTCTTGGTCGGCTACAATCACTGCCCTGACTCCAAAACTCCCTAATGCTTAGAAAAATCTAAGACTTAAATTCCAAAATCATACAAGAGCCTGAGTCAGAGGAGATATTGGAGACTTGCTCTTTGGCACAATGACGTCACCTCTTTGATGAAAGTTAGCAGCCAAGCCTGGCTGTACGTGTTGTGTGCATTATATGTGTGAGGAAGAAAATTGGGGTTTATCTTGTGGCTTATCTTCTAACCTTGCAGGAACATTAGATCCAGTATCCACATAATCGAGATTGAGTATCTCAGTACTCAAGTGGAGAGACAGGGTGTCAACATAAGTTTAAGACCAACTATGCAGTGAGTTCCAAGGAGATACAGTAAGACCCTGCCTCTCCCAGCCCCTCCAACAAACAAGTAAAAACAAACAAACAAAAACGAAGCAAACACAAGACCAAAACCAAGCTCGGTTGCAGCTGACTCTACAGTCATGGAGGATAGAGATGTTTGGAGATGGGAGGAAATCTCCATAAAGCAGGAGCCTAGACTTCATTCGCCTTTAAATCCCAAATAAATGCATAGAGAATGTGAAGTCTTTGCAATGACAGCAAGCCACCAACTTCATATTATGTTGCCATTGTGGAAGGAGCCGCTGTCTATCAGAGATGCGCTTGACCAGGAAGTGTTCCACACAGGTTTATGTATTTGAGCCTCTCATTCACAGCTGACGAGGTGTTTGGTGAGCGTGGTGATTTCAGTGAAAATGGCCCCCACAGGCTCATGGGGAGTGGCACTATTAGGTGTGGCCTTATTGTAATAGGTGTGGGCTTTTCTGAGAAAGGGTGTTTCTGGGTGTGGACTTTCAGGTTTCCAAGGCTCAGGCCAGGATCAGTACTTCTCTTCCTGCTGCACCCAGTATGTCTGTCTGTGTGCGGCCATGCTTCCTGCCACGACAATGGACTAAAGCTCTGAACTGTAAGCAAGTTCCTATTAAATGCTTGCCTTTGTAAGAGTTGCTGTAGTCATGGTGTCTCTTCTAAGACAGAAGTGAGTGCTAGGGACTAGGGTCTTGCTGTGACAGGCCTGACCCTACTTTTGTTTGGAGAAATGTGGACTGTGAGACTTTGGGTTGGGAAAGCAGTGGGATGCGTAAAGCAGGGCTTAATGGGCCATAACTAGGTGGAGCATGGAAGACACTGGTGCTAAGGGTGGTTTGAACTGTGGGGCCCTGGCTTAAGACGATTCAGAGAGGAATGTGGCCTAGGCACAGTTCTTGTGATGTTTTGGTGAAGGGTGAAGCTGCTTTTTGCCCTTGTCTGAAATGTATACCTGAGGTGAAATGGAGACATGGGGTCTGGCTGGCAAAAGTGAATTGATATGGGGGGGCAGATCTCAGAAGTGATCTCTGCTTCTACTTCTGACCCACCAAGATGTAAATAAGTCATGCTTCTAGCTCCCACAGGGTCTCAGTTAGGGTTTTCATTGCTATGAGGAGATACCATAACCAAGGCAACTCTCATTGAGGTACACATTTAATTGGAGCTGGCTTACAGTTTCAGGGGTTCAGTCCACTATCATCATAGCAGGTATCATGGCAGCATGCAGGCAGGCATGGTGCTGGAGAAGGAGCTGAGAGTTCTGCATCTTGATTCAAAGGCAACCAGGACAGACTGTTATCTTCAGGCAACTAGGAGGAGACTTCCAAAGCCTACCCACGCAGTGACACACTTCCTCCAACAAGGTCACACCCCCTAACAGTGCTGATCTCTATGGGCCAAGCATATTCAAATCACCACACACTACCACAGATGAAGTTATGCCATCCTGACCATGATTAAAAAATTCTGTCTGAAACTGTGAGCCAAGGATAAAGGCTTTTTCCCTTAGTGTGTTCCTGTTGAACATTCTGTGGGAGCTATGAGAAGACTAATTAACACACTCCATATGCTCACGAAGACCTGCCCAATGAGCAAACCAGCCCTTTCCAAGTATTGAAACTCTAGTCTGAACCCGAAGCCCATAGTCTTTATACTCAATCTCTCATTTTCCTCCTTGAATTCTTTTCCCCCACCCCATCCATGATACTGAGGGCCACAGAAGTTATGTGTTGTATCTATAGCACGGTTGGAGTTGAAGCCAGCCTGCTGAGCCTCAGAAGCAAGCAGGACATAGAGGAGATTAAGAAAAGAATTGACAACATTTATGGAACTCTGATGTGTGCCAAGCTACATTCTTTACACTCCTTATCTTATGTTATGTCATACCAAATGCATGAGCTAGCTGTTCACAAAAACATAAATAGTGGCTGACATCTGCTGATGCCTGGTGTTCCTCAGAGAACAAACCAGGGGTTCTGTGAATATTACTTCATTTTTTTCTCCTCCCTCAGAACCATGTGAAGTAGTTGTGAATGCTGTTTATCATACCATTTAGCTGAAGAGTAAACTGAGGGGAGGGCAGTCATATGTCCCTAGAGAGTCAGGAATAAGCCTAAGAGCTCATGTTAGTGAGACCTGTGAGACTATCGTCCTATATGCCACTTTTATCTGCTGTAATTTACCCAGATCGCTGTCTACCTTGGCACTTGAAGCTAAAGAGTTCATGCTCTGGGTCCCATCCACACAGTCTGACCCTCCAACACCACTGTGACACCAGTACCCTAAGCAGGGCCAGCTACCTGTGATCAATCGGTGACAGTCAAATCTCCAAGGTTTGTGTTTTGTGCCGGAATCATGTATGCTAAGAGATGCAAGAAGCAGAAGGGGTCTTTGGCCATACTAACATGGATGCACCCAGTCTCACCTAATCTCAGAAGCTCAGCATGGTTGGGGCTGATTAATACATAGAAGGCTAAGGTGCAGACATGCCTTGTCTATGGGACTTTCATCTCTGATGACAGGTACAAGAGAGAACAGAACTTTGAGAGACCATCCAATCAGCTCTGAATTCATTCAGTATCTATGATACAGATGGTTTCGATGAGAATGGTCCCTATAGGCTAATATATCTGCACACTTGGTCCCTAGCTGGTAGAACTGTTTGGGAAGGATTAGGAGGTGTGGCCTTGCTGGAGGAGGTGTGTCACTGGGTGTGAGATTTGAGATTTCAGAAGACTCAAGCCACTCCCTGTATGCGTTCTGCTTCCCGCGTTTTCCTGGCCATCATGGACTCTAACCTTCTGAAGCCATAAGTCCAAGCAAACCTTTTTATTCTATAACTTACACTGCTCAAGGTGTTTTGTCACAGCAATAGACGAGTAACTAATACTGTAAATTGCTTAGTTGTCTTAATACCCGATGAGAGCAAGGAAAGAAAGAAGGGTTTGGTTTGGGCTCATGGTCTGATGATTCTGTCTGTTGTGTTGAGGAAATCGGGGCAGCGGCTGGTCACACTGTCTCTTCAGTCAGATGGCAGAGACAGATTCTGGTGCTCATCTCAGTTTCTCCTCTCAGTCCAGGAGGCCAGGCCAAGGAACAGTGCCATCCATGGTTAGGGTGGTCTTCCCACTTCAGTTAATCCAATCTAGAATCTTCCTCACAGACACATCCAGAGCTTTTGTCTGCCATGTGATCTAGATCCTGTCCTGTTGCCAGTCAACCCCGAGAGTCTTAGAGAGCTGGTTTCAAATCCCCTCACCCAGTTACTTAAATGAGTAAGTCAGTCCATTTGGAGAAACTAATTCTGCTAAAGTATGAGATACACTAAGAACTGTGTGGCTACTTGGTAGAGTTGGGGGACAGGATATACCCATGGGTCCCTCTGGAGTCGTTTAGTAAGTGTATGTTTATTGTCTCCATGTGCTGGTAAAGACAACAATTGCAAAAATATTTTAAAAGCTGGATACTTGGGATTTTTTTTTTTTTTTTTTTTTTTTTTTTTTTTTTTTTTTTTTTATTCTTCAGGGTGAGAGCAGGTCAGAAAGAGTAGGTACACAGGACAAAAGGATAAAGCAGGAAGGTCAGAGAGAGGAAGTACACAGATCAGAGAAATGAAGCAGGTAGACCAGAAGGAGGAGGCAGACAGGCCAGGGGAACAAACAGGCAGGTCAGAGGAAGGAGGCACACAGGCCAAAGGGTTGAAGCAGGTAGTCAGCGGGAGGAGGTGAGCTGGTCAGACAGAGAAGCTCTCTGAGCCTAGGTATAGACCTGACCTTTACTCCGGCTGAAATTGGATACAATGGACAAAGCCCTGGATGGATAAAGTACGGCAAACATTCCAGCTTCCCAGCTCAGCTGGATAACGTAGATGAGGGAGTGTCTGAAAGTAAGGCAGGTTTCCTCCAATGGGTGACTTCCTTCTGGGAGGGCCTTCCAGGAAAATCATCTATTTCCAGAAGAGGTATCTGAATGTCCTGGGGGCTCTCTGGAGCAGCAGAGCTGGGAACCACTTAATGTAACAGGCACAGCAATAAGACCATCCTGAGGATGTTCACAGTTTCTTTCCTCGCATCTTCATTGTAAGGAGGGATGCTGTAACTCCGGGAGGAATGCAAAATGTTATCTTATTTCATGCCCCAAACTAGAAAGTACATTCCACTGGGTTTGCAAAACCCTTAAGATGAAAATATCTGTTTGAGCACAGCGTAGTAGATGAGGTGTTTAAGGCATTTTTTTTTCCTTTAGACTTTTTGGTTAATCTTCTTTTTAGTTAATTTTCAGAGATAAAATCCAGTTATAAATAACCCAGGGGGTACCTTGACTGGGGTTCTCTGAGAATGGCACATCTTTAACAGCCAGGGTTTCTGCTGTTTAGAGATCTCTGGAGGAAGCGGTACTTTGAAAATTATCTAAGGCTGAGTAAGTAGAGAACACGGATGAATTAAAGAGCAAGGGGGAGAGGGGGAGAAGAAAGAGCCAATGAGAAAGATCCTTTGACATTCACGAGGCAGCAGATCTTACCCTTGAAACTCCTTTAGGACAAAAGAAAAAAAAAGTCAAACTTTCAAAACCTATTTGTTGATTAAAATAGAGAATTGGTGGGTTTCTGTCACGGGAGAATACAGGGGAAACGCGTCCTTCTTACAAAAGAGAAGCAGACCTGAGCCAGAGTGGGAGAGCAAGAGCAGGCACTGCTGGGGAGAGCCATTATCTCCCCTGGAGGGATTGTGGGACTAAGCTGAAAATAGGCAGTTTTGGCACTGCCTTTAAAGGCAACCCATGGAAGGAAACCTGTGTACAATGTAAACTAACATTCACAAAAGGGCGGGAAGGAGACTGTGTAAGGCAGGCCTGTGACTAGCTGAAATATGAATATTTCCTCAGCGCCAAGATAGACAGTGGGCTGAGGTCAACCTGCAATTTCCACGCAGCCTGTTCATAAGAATAAAAGAAGAGCTGGGCGTGGTGGCGCACGCCTTTAATCCCAGCACTCGGGAGGCAGAGGCAGGCGGATTTCTGAGTTCGAGGCCAGCCTGGTCTACAAAGTGAGCTCCAGGACAGCCAGAGCTATAAAGAGAAACCCTGTCTCGAAAAACCAAAAAAAAAAAAAAAAAAAAAAAAAAAGAATAAAAGAAGGCCGGAGACCTAGAGAGGGTATTCCTCTGAGCCACAACAACAATACCACCCTGCAGGATAAAACTGGTTCTTCCTAAGTGCCCTCAGGTTAAAGAGCAAGAGAGAGGGGTGGGTAGCACCCAGTTAGTTCTACAAAGTTGTCAGAGGTAGGAAAATTACCTTCTTATTTGTGGGGTGTGTGTGTGTGTGTGTGTGTGTGTGTATGTGTGTGTGTATGTGTGTGTGTGTGTTGTATATATGCATATGGAAATCAAAAGACAACTTCGGTTGTTGTCTCTCAGGCACCTTCTCTTGAGTACAGGCTTTCTCATTCATTAGCTTGGAACGTTACCGTGGACTAGCGGGCCTGCGAGCTCCAGGGACTGGCCTGTCTCTGCTTCCTACTCACTCTAGCTGAGATTACAGCTGGGTGCATCCTGAGAGTCATAACCAAGGGCCTTAAGCTTGCAAGCTCTGTAGTCTCTGACTCATTTCCCAAACTCAGGGAATTCCTATTTTTAAAAGCAAGACGTGGGGCTAGAGAGTTGGCTAGGTGGCTAAGAGCACTTCCTGCTCTTCTGTAGGATCTGAGTTCAGGACTCAACACCCATGTCAGGTAGCTCACAACTGCCTGTAACTCCAATTCCAGGAGATTCAGCTTTCTTCTGGTCTCCACAGGCACCTGTATATACATGCACACACCACCATATAGACACACACACACATATTCATGTAATAAAAATAAAGCAAAAACAAATTTTATGTGAGTACAGGAGCTGAAAAGAATGCCCAGAAATCTTTTACCATTAATAACATCAAGCATCTCCTACCTCCTAGCTGGGTACTACAGCCGGGTACAAAAAAGCAAGCGATGGCTTATGCACAGAGAAGTTCTAAGTGACCCAGGTGGGATCAGCAAGTAGAGAACCAGTTCAGGAAGGGCAGTGCTCAGTCCTTCTCTGGGTCAGCTCCCATCATCACTCGGGTGGTAGCTCCTCAGGTTCCAGCTCCCCACTGTGTGCACGCCCACCCTGGTGTGCCCTTCTCCATGGTGTTCTTTCACTGTGGTGGGAAGTCACACATTTGTTGCAGTAGAGTGCAGTCTCCATAGGGACCAGGACCTCATCTGAGATGATGCCTATTTTAGTTCATTTGTCATTACTATGACACTGTGAACTGCTAGGTTATGTGTAAAGAGTTTAACTCGGCTCCTGACTCTGGAGGCTGGCAGGTGCAGATAGCATGGTGCTGGTATCTATCTATCTATCTATCTATCTATCTATCTATCTATCTATCATCTATCTATCTATCTATCTATCTATCTATCTATCTATCTATCTATCTATCATCTATCTATCTATCTATCTATCTATCATCTATCTATCTATCTATCTATCTATCTATCTATCTATTTAATAAGTTATTTTTATTTCTCCACCGGAGAAATGAGCTGATTCAAGACAAATTAGAATATGTATAAAGGCAGGGTTTTGGGGTGTATAGGCAAATTCACTCAAGGGATTAGGCCAGGGAAGTCACCATGGGGAGGGAGACAGAGGAGAAGGGGAAGAGAAGAAAAGGGGAGGGGAAGGGAGGGGAGGGGAGGGGAGAGGATAGGGGAGTGCAAGCACACAGAGAGACAGAGACAGAGTCAGAGAAAGAGAGAAGTTGGGGAGAGGCCAGAATGTCCAGATCATATAGGAAAGAGCCTCTGGGGAGGGAAGCCCAGCCCCTGGGCTGGAATGTTCGGGGGGGGGGGGCGGTATGCCAGGTAAGGACTGAGGGATTCTGGGAGAACCTGGAGGGTCCACTTTGGTACATTAAATATGCACCACAGTTGTTTGTCCCGGGTCTCAATTCCAACACTATCAATCAATCTATCATCTCTCAATCACCTATCTAGCATCTATCATTTTGTCATCTATAGAATTATCATCTGTGGATCAATCTATCTGTTTTGAGGCAGGACTATACATATGTAGCTCAAGCTCTCCTGGGACAACTTCTAATCCTCTGCCTTCACCTCTCAAACACTGAGATTCCAGACATGTGCCATTGCACTCAAGTATGCTGTACTGGGGACTGAACCAGGGCTGTGGGCAGGCTTAGTGAACACTCTTCCAGCTGAGGTCCGTCACCAGCCTTGGGTATTCTCACTTTTAAGATCAGGTCCTGGCATGTTGCTCATGCTACTTACAGCTTCCTAGTGTGATTCTCTTGCCTCAGCCTCCCAGGTGGCTTGGATTATCACCAACGCTATTGCCCTTATACAGACTGTGCTCTAAAGGGTGGAAATGTGTGTGTTCTTAAGACTTCTGTTGGGTAGAGGCATTCGTGAAGTCAGAGTCAGGAGGCCGTGAACCTGAAGGCTGCAGCTCTGAGGAGCAGGAGGACTCCTCTGTTCTGACTCAGAGTCTGGATGGAGGAAACAGCTAGTGAACTTTTCCTCTTTATGGAAAACAGATTTTAAGCCTTTCCATGGGAGTGTACAACACAGCAGACAGGTACGATACATACACAAGAAGCACGCCTGTCGAACGGTTTCACAAGCTGTATGTTCACAGCTATATGAACAGAAGATGGCTGTCCTTTGAAGGGCCCTTGTGTCTACAGTAAGTAGAGATGCTGGGGTGACCACCAATGGGAGGGCAGAATAGACATCAACTGGGGACAGTGTGTACACAGCCTCCAGTAATGGCTCCGAGCAAATATGCAGTATGGAAAAGGACAAAGGACAGAAAATGAGCATTTACTGGATACTTGCCAGACATCATGTGCTCGTTTGCAAACACGTTTTCCTTCCCTTTCTTTTTCTTTTTGTTGTGGTTTTTGTTTTGTTGTTGTTTGTTTGTTTTGCTTTTTACTTACCAGTTGGATTATCCAAAGTTGCTTTTTTTTAAACGTTTATTTATTTAATCAGTGTGTGTGTGTGTTGGGTGTGTGTGTGTGTGTTTGTTCGGTGTGTGTGTGTTTGTTGAGTGTGTGTGTGTTGGGTGTGTGTGTGTTTGTTTTGTGTGTGTGTGTGTGTGTGTTGGGTGTGTGTGTTTGTTGGGGGGGGGTGCTTGTTGGGTATGTGTGTGTGTGTTTGTTGTGTGTGTGTGTGTGTTTGTGTGTGTGGTCAGAGGATAACTTGCCATAGTCAGTACTCTCCTTTTAACATGTGAGTTCCACCCATCAAATTCAGATCATCAGCTTTGGCCACAAGTATCACTACCCACTGATCCATCCTGCTGCCTCTCACTTTCATTTATAGCCAGGAAATGGAGGCAAAGAGAGGTCAAGAGGTCAAGGCCATAGCTGCCAGGTCCATGCTGTACCATACTTATACATTAACCCACCATGCTAATTCACTACACTGTCTCTCAACCTGGCATATCTTTGATATCCCCTACTTTAAAAGGCTGATGGGTATTTTCCTTTTGGTGAAATTAATAACCAGCTTATTAATATCAGAGGCTTGCGTTATGTTAATTGAGGAAGGCAACCTGAAATGAGGGCAGAACCATTGCACTGTGCAACCTGCTCAGAGCTGTTTCCCTACAACTTGCCCATGGTCAGTCTCAAATTAGGGCTGAGCCAGTGATGCAGACTGGCTTTGGACCAGAGGCAGAGGTCGCAGGAGCCATGGTACTCAGGCCCAGTGAGCATCAAAGACTGTGCCTGCCATGTTGCCCCTCGGCATGTACCCTGGACCTTCATAAAGACAATCCTTTAATCCATGCATCAGGTTCCAGTTCACCCTCTCCCACTTCCTGCCACCATGACACAGTTATTCGGGAAGTTCAGCAGTGTATCCAGGTCACAGGGACAAGGACAAAGCCATGGAGGGGAGGGGTTATTCTGTCTCTTCCTGTTTTGTGACAGTAGCTGAGATTATTATTCCTGACTGTCTGGTTAAAAGAAACCGAAACAGCCTTGGGAATGTTGCAGGTGGTTACATCCGGTGGCTGGATGCTGTTGTTCATTTATCTGATATTCCACGAATGTTGAATGAATTTCTTCTTATGTGTAACCACAAGTCGTGCTTTTTTTTTTCTAATAGTATTACCTTGAAATAAATTTCTCTAAAAGAATCTATCCTAGGGCTACACAGAGAAACCCTGTCTCAAAAAAACAAAAAAACAAACAAACAAAAAAGAATCTATCCTAACCGGGTGTCTCTGGGATTTGGGTGGAGACATGCAAGGTTCAACTTGAATGGGCAGCAAGTTTCCTATTGAAAGACTCTTGAGTAGCTGAGGAGGATGAGGAAGGAGAGAGAAGAGGAAGAAAAAATGTCATGTTACACAGACCAAGTTCGTGTAATATATACAGAGATGACGTACACAAAAAACAAGGACAGGACCATGAATTGGGGGCTGCTGTGGCAGCTCTGACCATCATTGCGAGAGCTGGTGACTCAAGCAGTTCAGGCCTCTGTCTGCCCATGTGTTAAGTGGAAGGTTAAAGGGGATTTCCCTTCCTGGGCCTCTGGGCCTCTGGGCCTTTAAACATTGAAACACGACGCTTTGAACTGACAGTCATAGTGTATGTCTATGTATTTAGTCGAAAAGAAACTAGGTCACTGGCAACAAACCGAATTGAAAGCAGACCCCTGGATGGAAAGGGAAAGGCTCTTCAGGACCTTCCCACCTGCCTTGTGGTTGAGAAATGGAGAGACTCTCCCTCCAGTTGGGTTTTGAAGCCATGTCTTGTCAAAGCATCACATCTGGACAGGTGACAGACAGACACTTGGGTTAGAGCTGAAGTAAGAGCTTCCCCCACCCCAGGACTGGAGAGACCAGCCAGTGAGGAAAGAAACACATGTAACTTAGCTTTCAAAACCAACACATCCAAATGAGGGGTGGGCCAGTGAAGTCAGAGAGAAGCAGCGTCTCTCCGTTGCTGCCAGTCCCTCACTCCTGGGGCTGGGAGAAAGCTGGGAGTCAGGTGGGAATGAGCCCACCCCCCAGCAGGCAGCTCCGATCTTACCTCTGCAAGCTCTACTATGAAGACATATAGAGGTGATTCCTACTATTGAAAAGTCAGGAATGTACACACCAGGAACACTCACTCACCCATTCAGAGTTGGGGAGGCACTCTAAGTAGACCATCACTCCACAAAGACTAAAAAAACAGGAAAGGAGATGGGGGTGCCGTGGGGAGTTGGTTGGGAAAGTGCTCGATATACAAGCACGAGGACTTGTGTTCAACCTCCGTGAAACTCATGGTTTCAAAACAAAACAAAACAAAAACATTAAAAAGCTGAGCACGATGGTACTAGCTTGTCATCTCTCGGCTGGGGAGATGGAGATGGGGATGTCTGTGGCTTGGTGGTTAGTGAGAGCCATTCTCAAAACTTAGGTCATAGCGCCTGAGGAATGACTGCTGAGGTTGTCCTCTGGCCTCCATATGTAGGCACACACAAGTGCATGCACCTGCACACACACACACACACACACACACACACACACACCCTTTACCCTTTCCTCGGAGCATGGCTAGCCGTGGCTCCTTCCCATCCCACCACTCCAATTAGGCACCTACCGGCCCGATCTGAAGCACAAAACCAACACTGCCCTGTTAAATCTAAGCTGGTCCTGGGTGAGCCAGAAGGGTGGAGAGTGTATGTACCAGGTTTAAACGTTCATTAGCCTGTGGAAAAATACTGTGAGCCGAGATGACCAGTGGCCTGGATATTTGGGTAAGTGGGCACAAACTGGTGGTCCTTCTAACTCTTCATTCCCAGCAGGTACCTGAGAGAAATCAGCTTTCTCTCAGGAGACTGCAGGAGCTTGGGTCCCATCTATCTAGAGCATTTGTGAGGCTCCAGTAAGACAGTTAATGGTTAGGTAAAACGCATATATAAAGCTTTAATTATCTACACTAGTACACAGATAAATTTGTATATAATTACATATTAGTACATGGATAATTATGTCCTGGACTAATGTAATCTATACCGATGCAAATATATAAACTTGCTCACAGGGGTTACCTCTGAGTGAGAGTTTGTGGGTCATGTTTTATTTTCTTCCTTTAGATAACTTGGCTTTAGGGTCAGCAAGATGGCTCGGCTGGTACCAGCAAGTACAGGCAATCTGGCCTGGCTGAGCTCAGTCCCCAGGATCTATATGATGGAAAGAGGAAACCAAGTCCTGCAAGTTGCTCTCTGACCTCTACACTAGTGCCATGGTGTGTGTGTGTGTGTGTGTGTGTGTGTGTGTGTGTGTGTGTGCCATGCCATATATACTATAAGGACCATATATACTGTTAATATGAAGAAACAAATGAACAAGTGAACATAACCTGGGCCTGCCCTAAATGCCACAGGAGGTAAAGTTGCTTGCTGTCTGGCCTGGCAGCCTGAGTTTGATCCCAACCCATATGGCGGAAGGAGAGACCCAACCATCTCTCACCTCCCATATGCAGGCTGTGGCTCACCTTTTCCTACTCACCTAAACACATCAAAATCTAAGCATGCGAGGGAACCATGAGAGAACTGGCCTCCAGAGGCCATAGCTTTCCACTTCAACCACACAACAGACCCCCGCTCCCTGCTGTTTGAAGGTGCGCTGCATGAACTTCAGATGTGCACAGTAGGCCCATCTGGGCTCACAGTGGGCACTGCCTACAGCTAGTGCTTCCTGGTAAGGCACCACCATGGAGCCTTTTTTAGCCGTAACACTTCAGACCATGGCTAGGGAGACGACTTGAACCCCTAGTCCAGGGAAAGACTTTATTCCCTAACCTGGATGGGCCTTTGGGGGGGGGGGTGTACTTAACTGACCTGAGTAGTTGAAGTCACAGACCAGTGAGGTGAATCCGCTCTTATCCCAAGACATGTGACAGACCACTCCTGCTTCCCTGAAGCGCTGGGACTACCCACCAGTGCCCTTGATCTTCACAAGCCACCGTTCACTTGGGAAAATCACGGGCACACGGAAAGCCAGGGCACCGGAGACACCTCCAAGTGCAGATCAGTTCACAAAGGGACACGCGCGCGAGGGTGGCCTGGTGGCCCTGAACACTTAAGTGATTTTGTTCCCTCTTCCCATTTCCTGTGGTACATTAACTTTTATTGATAGCTCATAGCTTCAACAACTGGTCTTGATTTTACTAACCTGAAGGGCAGAGGGATGAGAGGCGCCCACACAGCCAAGGTGCTAGGGAAACATAGCTTGTCCTGTCAGTCCCTGGGTTTTTATTTTTCCTCTCTTGCTACATACAGCTTTTCTTTAATGAGGAAGGCACCATAATTGCAAGTTAATCATGTCTCTGGCCCCCAAAGGGAGGAAGGGAGAAACGGCCTTTTGGAAGTCTGACTGCAGTTGCCTGCGGGAGGCCCGGAGAAGAGCAGTGAGGCGTTGGTGGAATTGCAAGCTCTGATTTATGTCCCGGCTGGGGAGAGTGGCAGCAGGATTGTGGGTATTTTCCTAACACTCATATTAAACAAATATTAAGTCGGGAGATAAATGAGAAAGCGATGCAATGGAAGCCAGTAAGATCAATTTTTGCTTGGCTGTGAAGAACTTAATACTTCCAGCTAGGAGGGGCCTGTGCATAGATATGTGTGCATGTCACATGCGTGTGTACATGTGTGTGTGTGTGTAAGCATGTAGACACCAGAGGAGAGCCTTGAGTGTTATTCCCACACTCTCTCTACCTTCTTTTTACCTCTGTGATTGGATGTCTCATTGCCTGGCACTTACACAGCAGTGCAGACCCACTGGCCAGTGACCTCAGGGAATTACCAATCCTCACCTTTGCCATGCAGTGATTACACAGGGAGACCTAGCTTTTTCTACATGTTTTCTGAGGACTGAATTGGGGGCCTTGTGCTTCCAAGTGCTTAGCCCCTCCCCTGGTTCTAGAATTTGCATTTTGGAACAGCCCGGTATGTTTTTCATTCATTGATGCTGTGAACTGTTGTTTGTGGAATAGTCTCATGTTCGTTATTTTTACCAAATCATTATTTTAAAGGGGGAAAAAACATAGTGTGGCTTGCTGAGCATGTTTAACAGGCCACAGTTCAGTTCTTTGCTTCCACCCTTGGTTACAGTCCATCCTGTCTGGGAAGTCCCAGGAAGGAGCTTGGAGCACTTGGTCACATTCACAGTTGAGAACAGAGGGAGGAGGCATGATTGGTTGCTGCTGCTCAGCTCGATTGCTCCACTCATATCGGTTAGGACCCTCTGCCTAGGGAATGGTGTTTCCCACAGTAGGCTGGCTCATCCCACATCAATTAACTTAATTAAGACAACCTTCCACCAGTGTGCTCATGCACCAACCCAAGGTAGAGAATCCCTCATTGAGACTTTCTTAAGGTGATTCTAGGTTGTCTCAGGCTGAAACTTGGAAGTAGCAATCATCACCAAGCTTAATCCATCCTCCCTCCGTTTATGTGCACAAGCCCCTTGGGAAATAGAGATTTGTCTTGCCATTGTGTGGCGGGGGTTGGGGGTGAGAGGTGAGGGGGGAGGAATAGGAACCCTTTGTAAATTGCCTGAGCTTCACTGTTATAGGAGTCGTTCGGGACACCCAGGATGTGCGTCAGAGTCATCTTGGCTTAGAGAGTACAAAGCCCTAGCCGTGGTGTTGGTTCCTATTTTCCCTTTACTCCAAGCTCTGTTAAAAACAAACAAACAAACAAAACAAAACAAAAAAGAAAAAAACAATAACAACAAAACCCAGTCATTTGGTAAGGGTACTGTGGGCTATTTTACATTGGTCTGGGGGGATGGCGAAGGGATAAAAATTAGGAAAGGAGAAACAAAAGTAGAAAAAGGCCAGAAGACAGGAGAACGCAGACTGTCTCCCAAATTCCATTCCAAAACATCGGCTCACCATCAATGTGCACAGGATTAAGGTTTAAGGTGCTTGTGCCAGCAAGATAGCTCTGCAGGTAACGCTGCCTGACACTGAACCTCATGGATTGCGTTTGATCCTTATGATCCAAATGGTGAAAGTGGAGAATCTAGTCCCAAAAAGCTGTCCTCTGACTTCCAGGTCATGCTTAGGAGTGCGCCCACCTGCCTACCCGCTCACAAACACCAAATAATATCAATAACCAAAACCCAAGTCATACTTAAAAAAATTTAGGGTGCTAGGAGCTGGGCATACTGCTCAGTAGGGAAAGTTCTTGCTAAGCAAACCTGATGACCTGAATTTGATCCCCAACACGAAGTTAAAAAAAAAAAAAGAAATCTACCATGGGAGCCCACTGCATGGGAGTACACACTTACAAGCCCACTACAGGGAAGGCAGAAGTAGGAAGAGCTTGGGAATTGTTGACCATCCAGAACACACACACACACACACACATGCAAGCACACTAGAATGCTTATCCTAACTCAGTTTTACCAAATGGAGTTTGGAACAGACATCCATCCGCAAGGCTTTGTTTTGTCCATTCAAGACTGGGGATCTCCTGGTAGGACAAGGTGTTTGGTTTTAGACCCTGGGGCAAGGGGCTGAGGTGCATCTTTGACATAGCAAAGCAGACTTGGCCTCCTGGTTCTCCCAGCATCCCTCAGTCCTTTCCTAGCAATCCAGGAAAGCCCCACAGGTGCTCTAGCACAGTCTCACAGACTGCTTCAACTGGGCCCGCACACTCCTACCCTGAGATGGTCCCACAGCCTGGACAGCAGTGAAGCAACAGCTCGCCCTCACCAAGTCCATGAAGAATTGCTCTCGGTGCAACAAAGAACCGATACGACCATCATTAACTTATTTCTTGGTTCGACATGTCTGGGGAGTATTTGCTCTGTGGAGGACACAGAGCTGCACTCCAGGGACACTGAATAAATGGGATCATCCTGGATCCTGACTCAATGGAGATCATAACTGACAGAGTGACTCTTGGATTCTCCTCACGAAGGTGAAAGGTCAGGAGAAGCAGCAGTGGTCTCAAGGTACCATTCTACATCAACAGGAGCAAATGATCTCTTTGAGATCAGCTGGGGAGAAAGAAGAACCCTCTGCCCACAAAATACACATGCTCTATATTACCTCAGATGATACTACAAGGTCTCCAGAGCCCTTTGTCAATGTCTAAGGTTCAGAGTTGAGAACTCATGGCTTAGAGATTCCTGGGAAGGAAAGAATGTGTGGTACCCACAGAAGAAGGTTTCTGTGGATCCCACTGTCATGCCTAAAATTACACAAAATAATATTCATCCTCTCCTTCTTGCTATCTTCTCCAGTCTTCCCACCCTTATCTCCTATACCAGGATGCTCATTTTTTTTTAATGAATGGAAAAAAAATTGTCAAAATCTAACCAATTCATTGTTACTTTCATTAACTGCTTACTACATATTAAGTCTTTCAGAAGGCATTAAAATAGCATTCAGGGAGTGCTCAGAACCTGGAGTTACCATCTAAAGAACAAAATATAGAAATTACACACACAAAGGCACACACACACACACACACACACCTTCATTTATTCTTTCACCCATTCATTGATTCACAAATTTTTATTAAACATTTACCGTGGTGGAACTGACACATTGTATATCCTCTCATAGAAACAATAACCTATTTTTCAAGAGTATTGATCAAAATCTCTCCTCTAACAAAGTCTACACTTGAGGATAGTAAAGTGATGTTAGAAGCCACTTCAGTTCCCACACTTGAAGCAGAGTTTATGCACTTGTTAAGAATTACCGATAAAAGGCCTAAAACTCAATATATTTTCTTTTGGAGTCATCTAAAATTTTTGCTCTTGGACGGGAGGTGACAAGACCAAAGTATATTACACCCACATGCATGAAGTGTTATGATACAACCTCTAACTTTATATAATTCATATACTTATAAAAATAGAATGTAAAACCTTCTCTTAAAATTGAGAGCTATGTGAGCAACGGGAGCGATAGGCCACCGCTGTCAGGGTATGTTATGAAACCCCGAAGTTTATTATAATTTCTCATTTAAGCCAGAGGAAAGTATGATTTGTCAGAGACCTGTTTTGTGTTAGAGAAATACTGTCTTTGCAAAGCAAAGAAGAATCGCCCTGTGTTCCCTCACATGAAATGGCTTTTTGGACTTTCTTCCATTGAAAACAATTGTCAGAGGCTGGGAAAGTACCTGTTGCAATACCCTGAGGACCAGAGTTCAGATCCAGGACCTGTGTAAAACATGGGATGCAATGGCCCACATGTGCACAGGTGCACCTGCACATACATGCACAGGCTTACATTTACCTATACAGAACACACACATACACACACACACACACACACATACATGCACACACACACACATACACACACACAGACACACACAGACACTCCCTGTCTTTTCTTTGAAACCAATTCAAGATGACTATTGATACTCCGTCTGACCCTGACCCGTCACATCCTCAGAACACAGCAGATCATGAATAATGCCTTTTTGAGTTTAATACTTGTAAAAGCCAACTCAAGCACAGAAGGCTCTAAGTATCAGGAACCCCCATACCCATTGATAAGCTAGACTTACTAAGGTCACCCTCCTAAAATCCAATGTATTGTGACAATGACTAAAGTTTCACCAACAGCAATTGGCCCTCTGGAATGGGTACTAATGATAAAAACCCCGGCTTTGACACATTCCGTTTTTAATTAATTTTTAATATTAAAAAAGAGAGAGAAGCTTTTCTTTTTGCACCACAAGACCCACTTCTTCCTGGTGAGGTTCCCAAAGGTATGCCAGCTCTTTTCTGGAAGGCACGACTCTACTAATTAATTAGAAATTGCAGTTGGGGGGATCAGCAGGGGGTGAAGAATGGAATTCACTCCTGCCTCCTCTACTTCCCCTCCCTGGCAGCTCGCAGCTCAGCCAAGCAGGAGGTTTAGATTTGGAAAACAGGCCTGAACTTGGTGACACACAAGAAGAGAATGGGACTCTTCTGCCAGGGACATATACATACATATATGTATGTATAAAATATTTTATGTGGATGGAAAGAAATTCAGAACAACAGGAGCATACCTAGAACGACACCTACTCCATCCACTGCTGCCTCTCTTCAGGCTTCTGGTTCACAGGTCCTTACAGTTTGCAGTTAACAGGCGCTCTCCAGCACCATATGCGTTCACGCAAATGAGGAAATTACAGAATAGGTATTTTTCTCCAGATTAAAAAAAAAAAAAAGCAAGAAAGTCCATAATAATGGATTCATGTCTACAACTTATTCTGTTTTGCATGTGTTCTATAAGGTGGACACACAGTTCTTGTTCTCTCTCTCTCTCTTTCCTTTTTCCTTTCTTTCCCCTTTCTTCCTCCTCTTTTCTGTCTCTCTCTATGCTGTATTTAATACATTTGAAAGGCTTAGGTGAAAAATATCCTGTTGTCAGGACCTTAAGATTCCATACTTTTCAAATGGATAGGTGATTGGATGTGTGAATTTAAATTAATTCTGGGCCCAGGGGCTTCGCTCAGTGGCAGAGCACTTGCCTAGTGCTGCCCTGGGTTCAATCCCAGAAACCAAAACACACAAATAAAGTGCTAAACAAACACAGACTCTTCTAATGGGGTGATTAGCAAGGGGCACGAGTCAGAGTTTCAGTAAAATTTCACATTGTTCAGGGCAGAAGCCTGTGGTGTTATGAACTAGAGATTCTCTCTGCTCAGGCACTTTGTAGGGAAGTGGAATGGTGGGATGGTCAAGGTTAGGCTAAGAACTCTGACTGAGAGGCGCCAGCCCTCTGAGAGTCAGCAGGTAAGGCTGTGAAGAACCTTCCAGAACAAGTCTTAACCCCATGAAGACTTATCAGAAAGTTGCTTAAGAAATGTATCAGGAATGAGGCTGCAAATTAAACCATGGAGGAAGAGATGGAACTTTAGGCTAGATTGGAGCACTTCTTACCTTTTTATAGCATGAATGCTCGCCAGTGCATAACCTTTGCTGGGGTCTTGGTACAAACTGTCATCTCAGTTCTCAATTTCCATAGTTATGTTTTTTTAACGATCAAGAATTTTTCAAATGTGTATCTATTTTTTTCCCTTAATTTCTTTGTCGTTTTCTTTGGCCACTGTGTTTTTGTGGGAGGAATCCTACTTCTCCCTTTAATTTGTACAAATTCTGTATATTTTGGAGCAAATTATTTAATGTGTGCTGTGTATGTACTTGAGCATGTACACACATACACACACACACAGACACACACACAGACACACATACACATCCTATTCAATTTCATAACATACTAAACTTGAAAACAAGATTAAATTACACACTGGTTTACCACAGTTATCCGAAAGAGATTGAACTTATTTCTATTTTACTATAAAATCACTGTAACTTCTTATATTGGCTGCTACTTTTCTCATCGCTGTGACTGAATAACTGACGATAAGCAATTTAAGGGAGGGAGGGTTACTCTAGCCCACCGTGTGAGGGTGCAGCCCATCTTGGTGGAAAAGGCAGGCTATGGCAGAAGTATGAGAAGGCAGCTCTCACACTGCACTGTTTGTATTCACTCTAGACCCCAGCCTCTAGGATGCTGCTACGCACATTTAGGGTGGGTCTTTTCCCCTTGATTGATCCAACCTAGAAATAACCTCAGGGACATGCCCAGAGATTTGTATCCAAGGTGACTCTAGGTCTCATCAACTTGAGGATACAAACCCTGTCATCTGCCCTGGAAACCTCTTTTAGCCCCTCTCCCATTAACTGAACCAGGGCTGCTGTAAGCCTTGGTGTTGGGACCTCTGCCTTAGCACAGACTGACCAGGGCTAAGACCTGGAAGATGAGTGTTGGAGGAACAGTCATGCTTGAGACACACATGGTGTAAAAGCTTACCCACCGGATGCAAGTGTCCTCTTGGAGGCTTACTGCTGAATAAGCTCACCCTTTCTAGTTCTTCCTGAACCCTAGATGGCTGGTTCAACTCAGCTGTTCTGGCTCAAACTCCTCTCTAAGCTGACTGATTCAATCTGACTTCTCTAGGCTTTCTCGCTGAATTGCTCTGCCTGGCCTCATACTAACTCTGGCAATTTGTTCCAATCTTCTAGCTCCTTACTCTCTGACTACAACGGCCACTGCTGACCTGCACTGAACTGCCTGAGCTCATGAATGACCTCAACTCCACCGCACTCACTGCACTGACTCGCTCTGCCTGGCTCTTAAGTTGCCTCCCGCTTTCTGTCTGTTCTCCTGTGAGTTGGGCGAGTCCAACGTTTAAAACATGGCTGTTTCCTAATTTTACCTGAAAGGTGTGTGCTGGGGGCGTGTCTGCATTCCAGCAGGATCACACAGACCTACCCTTGCCAGAGCAGTCACTTTGCTGGATTAAAATTCCTCTACACAGGGAGAGGAAAACAGAGGCAAAAGAGGGAAGCTATAGTTTCCTCCCATCTATCCACTGATGCACAAGAGTTCCTTTAACCTTGGCAATGACCTTGAGAGGGTCTCCGTACACTCAACATGGGGAGGACTGCAAACGTTCCCCATGGTTAACTGAGTCTATAGGGAGACTCTGACAGGTGTAGCTTCACATAGGAAGGTAACATAAACATCACTCCTAGTGCCTGGGGGGAATTTTCTTGCTCGGCAGATTTACAAATTGGAATTGATCTTCCTTCAACCTGTTTTGCCAAAGTTTCTATGAAGGGAACCAGCAAGAGATGGGTGCCTTTCATATCACCTGTGATTAAACTTGCCGCATTTGTCTTCAAACAAAAGTGTTTTTTTTCCCCTGCCCGTAACATATAATTTTAGTCAGCTAACACTAAATTAGACACCCACTCAGATTTATTATGATAAGAACATTCAGTAAGCTAATTTCAAGATGATGACTCCTATAAATTCTTATAATTTATTATTTAGTACTTTGGTTTTTAATCATTAAGTACGTGAAGACTTTGTAGGTCAAACCTGTATTAATGAAGACAGTAATCTATTTTTCAAACTCTGCTTCTCCTCCACCTTTCAAATTGTAAATTAACAGAAATAGATTTAAACACACTTGTAAGAACAAAGGCAATAATTGGGGGAGTAGGGGCCCATCACCCCCAATTGTCTAATCTTTCCAGGTAGGCTGTCAATCATGGCCCTGATTTATTTACCATGTGTCTCATTCCTTTCTAAATGAAATAATGGAGTATGAATTTGAGACACCATTAGTTCAGTGAGGAGATAAAACCCATAACGCACATTTAAGGCTTAATTTGAACAAAAGTGGCTCAAAAATTAGCTGCTGCTACAGTGAGTGTCTTAACACAGCCAACACTGTTTTATAATTTGAGAGATCCACATACCAGAAGTAAAATATTAACTAAATAAATGTCTTACGAGCTATTACTATCATCTAAATGACAGCCTTCTTGGTCTCCCAAATTCATTAGTATCCATTTCACGATCATTTTAAATATTTGGTGTTAAAAGACACACAGGACTTATTTTGTAGAACAAAGGGATGCTATCTGACTGACTGCACAGATAATAAATACTGTTTCCTGAGCAGCAACGTCTCCTCATTTTCTCTAAAATAAGCCAATTTTCCTTAGGATGTACTCTAAGTTCCTCGTGAGCAATTTGAAAGAGTAAGAAGAAGAATGTTCACTGTGATGGTTTTATTTAGAAAAAAAAAAATCAACAAATTAAGTATCAAAGTCATAGATTGCTGAGAAAAATCTGGACTGAAATCTAGTGAGATAAAAGTAAAGATTATTCTCTCTCTGTCTCTCTCTCTCTCTCTCTCTCTCTCTCTCTCTTCTCTTCCTCCCTCCCTCCCTTCTTCCTCACCCCCCCCCCCCCAGCTCTCATATAGCTCAAGCTGCCCTCCTTTGCAGCTGAGGGTGACCTTGAACTTGTGAATCTCCTATTACCCTGTCCTGAGTTTACAGGCTCCCAACACCACACCTGGTTTATGTCATGCTGGATAGGGGGTGAAGCCAGGGCTTTACGAATGCTAGGCAGATACTTTACCTACTGAACTATGTCCCCAGTCCCATTTTTGAGACAGAGGAATGCTATGTAGTCTAGGTTGGCCTTGAACTCATGGTAGCTCTCCTGCCTCAGCTCTCAGGTGACTGGGTTACAAGTCTGGACCACTGCACCTGTCCTGTCTTTTTCTTCCTTCCTTCCTTCCTTCCTTCCTTCCTTCCTTCCTTCCTTCCTTTCTTTCTTTCTTTCTTTCTTTCTTTCTTTCTTTCTTTCTTTCTTTCTTTCTTTCTTTCTTTCTTTTTTCTTTTTTGAGATAGAGTTTCT
The DNA here is from genome assembly GCF_978045245.1 of Mus caroli. NCBI lineage: Eukaryota > Metazoa > Chordata > Mammalia > Rodentia > Muridae > Mus > Mus caroli. The sequence continues at coordinate 14,388,789 of NW_028227265.1, forward strand.
CTGTGTAGCTTTGGCTGTCCTGGAACTCACTCAGTAGACCAGGCTGGCCTCGAACTCAGAAATTCATCTTCCTCTGCTTCCCAAGTGCTAGGATTAGTGCGTCACCACTGCCTGGCGTCTTTTTCTTTTTAACACAACATTTTGGAAATTCTTTCAGAAATAAAAAAGAATATGTGTGTGTGTGTGTGTGTCCATAATATTGAAAATTTTAAGTTATATTAGTGTCTGACTTCTATATGATAGTCTCCATCATACTTGAAGATTTATTGCTGATGGATTCTCTATTTGATTATGATACCAAGGACGGCTTGTGGTAGGTATCTCTTGGCTCACTGAAAACCTCCCTGGACCAGAGGTATATCCTTAAAAGCTTAGCTTCCTAACAGGGAGCCAACTACATCACTACCATGCTATGGGGCAACTATTAAATTATGTTTTTCTTCCTCTGTACCTATCAAAGGAAAGGTAGAATTTCCAAGGATATCAGATAAGAATTTCTGATGAGAAAAATATACAAAGATTCTGCCTCTTGGTCAAGAGAATCCATGAAAAATGGAGACCGACTGTATTGTTGAGTGGTTGTTTTGTTTTGTTTTTAACTGGACAACACCTAGAAACACAAGGTAGATGGGCCTCTGGGCTTTACTGTTGGGCGCTGTCTGGAGTATGTTAATTGAGGTGGGAAGACCCACCCACCAGGTGTGCTGTTATTCCCTGGCTGGGATCCAGGACTGTATAAGGACTGTGTGGGGACAATGGAGGAAGGGAGCTAAGCAGGAGGTGGCCTTCCCTGCTCTGCTTGCTGCTTACAGATTCAGCACGGTCAGCCAGCCTCCTGCTCTTGCTGCTGTGCCTCCCCTACCTGCCTACATGTTTTCCACCCTCACACAGACTGTATTCCTCTGAATGTAAGCAAAAATAAATCTTCCCTAACCTAAATTGCTTTGCCTGACATTTTATCCCAGCAACGGGAAAAGTAAGTGCGACACCAGGCAGGAGGCACATAACCAATCAAGTTATAGAACGTCCGTTCAAACTCAACTTCTGGATTTTAAATGCTTATAACTAAAATAAATGCTGAATCACAATGAAGTCTTCAGATGCCATTGACCATGCGTTTGTAACAGTGTGTGTGTGTGGGGGGGGGGGGGCTCTGAATACTAATGGGTTGGTTAATCTCATCTCACAGAGGAGAAAGCCAAGGCACAACCTCGTTAATGTTATATTCAGCTAGTTGATTCCTCACAGAGCCAGGATAGGAATACCAGTTCGTTAGATTTCTAGTGTCCTTTCTCCATTAAGCAAATAATCTGGCCTGGAGAGATGCTCAGTGGCTCAGTGCTTAAGAGCACCAGCCGATCTTGCAGAGGACCAGGGTTTCTAGTCACACACCCACATGGGGACTTGCGTCTGTAACTCCAGGTTCAGGAGATCTGACACCCTCTTCTGGCCTTTGAAAGCATCAGGTATGCACATGGAGCACATACATGCATACATACATACATACAGGCAAACATAAACATAAAATTAAAAATATTGCCACCACTAAAAACCCTTTTTTAAAAAGTGAAAGTAGTAAGCAAGGGGACTTAATGATTTGTAAAAGTCTCATCCACAAATGTATAAATATTAAAGTTAAGTGTTAGATGAAAGTATTATGGGGATCTTACATGCACCCTCATTCTAAGCAAGGTTTGTTTTGTTGTTGATTGGTAAGGTTTTGTTGTTATTTTGAGATAGAGTCTCTGTCCTGGAACTCAGTACACTACACTAGGTGGCAGCAGCCGTGGTGGCTGCTGCTGCTGCTTCTGTTGCTTCTCCTTCTCCCTCTTCTTCCTCTTCTTCCTCTTCTTCTTGTCTCCCCTTCCTCCTCCTTTTTGCTTTGGGTTTTCTGGGACACGGTTTCACTGTATAATAGAACCCTAGCTGTCCTGGAACTCACTCTGTAGACTAGGCTGGCCTTGAACTCTCAGAGATCCAGCTGCCTCTGTCTCACCAGTGCTGGGATTAAAGGTGTGCAATACCACGCCCAGCATCACCAGGCTGGTCCCAACTTCACAAAGGTCTGCAGGCCTTTGCCTCAGACCTTGAATCAAAGGTGTGAGCTGCCACACCTGGCTCATTTTAATTGTAAATGTCTTGCTTTGTCAACACCGTGGGCAGTCTTGATAGCCCACTTTAGTGTGGGTAACATACTACACCAAAACTTAGCCCTTCAAAAGGGTGACCAAAGTTTACACAATTTGGGTGGGTTAGGAACTGAGGGGCATCTTAAATGACAATTTAGCTTGGGACTCCCTTTAAGTCAAGAGGTTTCATCTGTAGCCACGCACAAGCCTAACTAAGCCTGGAAGACAGACTCCAAGATGGCTCACTAACACAGGGACTCAGTTACTTTTCTGGTTATTGCGAGAAAAAAATAACTGACAGAAGCAACTTAGGAAAGGAAGGGTTTGCTTTGCCTCATGGGTTGAGAGCATAGCTCTTCGCAATGAGGAAGGTCGTGGTGGCAGGAGTGCAGGCAGCCGATCATCACATCATGGTCGCAGTCAGGAGGTAGAGAGGGCTGAATGCTGCACTCAGCTCTCTCTGCTTTGTCTTTAGTCTGGAACCTCCACTGCATAGAATGATGCCACCTGCCTTAGGTAGATCCTCCAACCTCAGTCAACCTAATCTAGGAACTCCCTCCCAAGCCCAGAGGTCTGCATCTCTTGTGACTCTAGATCATATCAAATTGACAATCGTTCTTATCAGTGGGCCAGCTTCAGCTGTTGGCTAGAGGTCTGTGTCCTTGACACATGGACTTCCATTTGGTACTGCTTGAAGCTCCTCACAGTGTGGTATATAGTCTTCCTAAAAACAAGAGAGCTGAGAGAAAAGGCAAACATCTCAAGCTCTTGTCAATCAATCTCAGATGTCACATTCTGTCACTCCAGTGTCAGTTACCAAGGTCTTGTCAGTTCAGAGTACAAGGAGACCACTCTACTGCATGAAACCCAGTAGGTAAAGGTTACAGAGTCCACCTCAGTCAGCAGTTGGTGACTGTGCCACATGCCCCCCTTGTCTAGACAACCCTAGGCTCTTAAGTATTTAGAGGTATATCCCAACATTTCAATAGTGAAATGTAGTCTAATCTGGTAACATGGGAGGATGAAGAGTCATCTTGAGGAGACTCATGTGTTGCCCATACCCTTCCTTCGGTATATAGGCAGAAAGGTGGCCAAACTGGGGAGCTGAATGGTTGTTGATGAGTTAGCATACAGAAGTGCCCTTCAAGGGCCATGGAGCAAATCCTAAAACAGATTCAACTGTGCTGTCCTTCCTCCTGTAGCCAAGCTTAGTACAGCACAGTAGCCACACACCCTTCTCCAACAGGAGGATACTGATTTTATGAGCAAAGCCCTCTTGGCACCTTTGCTACTAAGTAGAAACAAAATCATGGACAGCTGACCACGAGCTGCAGAAACCTCTCTTCGAGGACAAAGACTGCGCTGAACAAATGCGTTGGGTCATTAAGGAAACAGGGACTCGGAGGAGATAGGAAGTGTAGGGGTGTTCTTTGTCTAACTCCTGTCTATTTTGGGAAACTCTTCTATGAGATTAAGAACGGGTGGTTCAACCTCATCATTACCGTATTGGTAGGAGTTGAGCAGGCTGATCTAGGCTTCACTTTCTGCTTCGGGGTCAGCCTTAGGCAAATCTGTTAATTAGGCTAAATTTGGCCTGCTCAGATTCTCTCCTGCTTCCCTCTTCTGCAGGGCACCCTCCTCCCTCCTTACACCAGGCCAGGCTCCCTACACCCTTAGGCAACACCAGATAAAGGTCTCTCCAATCCCCAGTGTTTATGTGCCCCAAATCTACAGAACTCCGTTTCTGCCTTGGCAAGGGCTGATGAAGACAGGCAGCCTCATCCTGACATGGGCTCTTCCTGAAGGCACGGGTCCAGTCAGATGACCCACTTCAACACTCAGGAACCACACTTCATCTGGTTAGATGGACAAGGGATGGTAGGAGGAGGCTGGCAGTCCTTGGTGGTTTTCTCAGAAATAATGTCAATGACTAAAAGCTAAATCATTGAGAGTTCATTTTGTAGAGTTAAGGAGTTCATTATTTCCCGGGTGTTGATTCTGTATTTGTTAGCGTTTGCTATGCACGAAAGCTCTACAGCATTCAGTGGGTAAGAACAGCAGCCTTCCCCCCTCTCCTGACCCCAGTTTGTTTATTTATGACTAGACAAAGAACAGGGACTGACTCCTTCTTGAGCGTAGGCAGTCTTGGTTGGTCTCTGCTGTTAGCTTAGTAATGATTGGCTGCTCAATGATTCTAGAATGATCTTCTCATATATAGAGGGTCAGCAAGCTCCCAGTTCAGACAACAAGGCCTCCTTAATGTGGCCTGTCATCCTTCAGCATGCCAGACCAGACATGATCTTAGAGTGGCCTCAGGGTGGTAGGCTGCAAGACAGAGGTCCAGGTTCTAGCCATTTTCTGGGAACACAGATTTTATTAAGATTCTATTGGCCAGTTCGATCCACAAGGTGAGCCTACTTTACCTGGTGAGGGAATGGGCTTCTCCTCTTATTGTAGGCAGGGTGTGAAGCAGTGGGCAGACCTGTGTTGCTTCTTTCTTGGTTTGTAACATACTGTCATTTTTACAGTTTGTCAAATATCTCCCAAGTCTGATAATCATATTCCCCTCTGTACCACCCCTCTCTTTCTCTCCCCCTCCCTCTTTTTTTCTCCCCCCCCCCACCCCCGTGTGTGTGTGTGTGTGTGTGTGTGTGTGTGTGTGTGTGTGTGTGTGTGTGTGGTTTTTTTGTTTTGTTTTTTTTTTTTTGGTTTTTTCGAGACAGGGTTTCTCTGTGTAGCTCTGGCTGTCCTGGAACTCACTTTGTAGACCAGGCTGGCCTTGAACTCAGAAATCTGCCTGCCTCTGCCTCCCGAGTGCTGGGATTAAAGGCGTGCGCCACCACGCCCGGCCTGTGTGTGTTTTGATGCATCTATCTGTGTGGGTATATGCACTCTGTGTGTGTGTATGTGTGTGTGTGTGTGTGTCTGTGTGTCTGTGTCTCTATCTGTCTCTCCCTCCTCCCCCCACTCTGTGTGTGTGTGTGTGTGTGTGTGTGTGTGTGTGTGTGTTGATGCATCTATCTCTGTGGTCACACGTGGAGGTAGAAAGTCATGCCTGAGGTACTGTTCTCTGAGGTTTTTTGTTTTTTGTTTTTTTGGGTTTTTTTTTGAGACAGAGCTTCTATGCCTTTGATCCCAGCACTTGGGAGGAAGAGGCAGGTGGATTTCTGAGTTCGAGGCCAGCCTGGTCTATAGAGTGGGTTCCAGGACAACCAGGGCTACAGAGAGAAACCCTGTCTCAAAAAACCAAGAGAGAGAGAGAGAGAGAGAGAGAGAGAGAGAGAGAGAGAGAGAGAGCACTTCTCACTAGAACTCATCCATCCGGTCAGGTCAGCTCACGAGGCCATTGAGCCCCAGAGATCTGCCTGTCTTTACCACTCCAGCACTGGGCTTATAAGTGTTCACTACCACACACACACATTCGATGTGTCTCTTGGGATGGAACTCAGAACCTCATGCTAGCAGGGCAAGCACTGACTGAGGCATCTCTCCAGCTCTTAGTATTGCCTTTCAAGTCTGAGTCTTCTCCATGCTGTCATGCTTCCCCATCTACACAACGTAGACCGCTACCTCAGAATCAGTTTGACTTGACTAGACCGCTACCTCAGAACTCATTTGTACTTGACTAGAATCCTCATTCCCCAAGAATTACTTTAGTGGGGGGAAACTGGTTACACAATTAGGCACAGACCCATTTGCCTGACATGGAGGAAGACGTGGTGCAGGCTCATTAAAATGCAAGTGTAAAATCTGGCTCGGCTCACGTCTTCACTGCCCAGATAGGCCAGTTTATCATGCTGCCTCTTCATTTCACACGACCCAGTTAAATTTGTGCAGGACCACACATCTCAACCTTCCCTGTTTTGTCATTAAAAATGAGTGTCTGGAAGGGCTTCCTTCCGGGAATATTAGTTACCTTGTCCATTACTTACTTAATCATAGCTGGGAGTTATTTTTTGCCTTGTGGAGGCTGACTATAAATTATAGGCTACAGTGCAGTAAAGCCACACTTAGCAAATTATATGGCATGGGGGAAAACCCTTGCTTTGGGGGACAAATTATATATTTCTTTAAAAATATGTTTGGTAAAATATTAGATGAGGGCCAATAAAACAAAATCCAGGAGCATATTTTTGCGGCCTTCCAGGCATATTTGACAACTGACTCAGATGGAGTCCCTGTTTGTAATGGGGAGAGGGAAAGAAAGATCCTGTTGGAATTCCTGTCACTCTTTGAGGTTCCACACGTGGAAGATATGAGGAAAACAGGAAACCTTGTTGGTTTATGCCTATGACTTAGGAGATAATTAGTCATGCTGCCTTATATCTGATTCTGGAAACTCACAGTAGACTAACAAGATAGCAAGGCACAATTTTCTCATAGGGAAGAATCCTACTGTGGTTAGAAAGAGAAGTACATAGAAATACCTTAAGTATTGATTTTTTTAAAAAGATTTATTTATTTATTACACGTAAGTACAGTGAGGCTGTCTTCAGACACACCAGAAGAGGGCATCCGCTCTCATTATAGATGGTTGTGAGCCACTATGTGGTTGCTGGGATTGAACTCAGGACCTCGGAAGAGCAGTCAGTGCTCTTAACTGCTGAGCCATCTCTCTAGCCCCTGATAGCCCTTGACCAAAGGGCACTTCACTAGAAGGTGACAATGCTCCTTTAGGAACAGGAATGAAAGCTTTCCTATTTTTCTATAGCTCGAAAGCTGGGTGTGCTTGCCTGCAGACAAGCTCTGGACTGACCAAGGCAGTCAGAGTTCCAGCTCCATAAACCAGTCTTTCTAGAGATCCTAAAGGTCATCCACCATTAGCTCTGGCCTTGGCAGCCCATGGTCTGTCCCTGGGAACTGGCTTGAGGTCAGTCATCCCATGAGTACACATGGTTGGGCTGTTAACGATGCCCCAATCAACTTGGGGAGGGGTAGAGAAGTTGAGGGCAGGAGAGATTGGAGAGATCCATACAAGACTAGCTCTGAGGTTCTTGGGTTAATCTTGTAAAGTAGCCAGTTGTCTGGCTCAAAAAGTCCACCTTTTTTTTTTTTCTTTTTAAAAATAAAATGTATGTTTTAATTTGAAGATATTAATTGCGTAGGAATTATTTGACTCTATGATTTATAGCCCAGCTGGAATCCCACGGTCTTCCCCTCCATGTGTGCCGACGCCATTTTCCCTTTTGTATACCTATCATTCCCCATTGTTTATCTTCCCTGATTGATGTTCGGGCTCGGGATGTTTTCTATTATGAGATTCATAATTATCCCTGGTAATAGAGAAGGCTTCCCTATTATCTTCAGGGAGCCTGCCCAAATTATTCATTGTAGCCCACTGGTACTGCACCGTAGGAAAATAAGAATTTATTTCCCATCCCAGGCATATGGTAGATAAAAGGATGTATTTATTTCTCCATGTTTCAAAAGGATTAGGCTTTGAAAAAATAAATATCACTTACGCTGTCAGTAAGCAGAACTGTGGTTCAGAGTTTAGAGGGCCCCTCTTAGACTAAGAATAGCAAATCTAACTCTTTTTATATATATATATATATATATATATGAGGAGAGTAAGGAGGCGGGGAATCAATTATAGCTTTACTTGGCTAAATAAATGAATGCTATATATTTCAACCATTATATTGGTCTATAAGGCACCCAGTACCACCTTGGACCTCAGTGTTAACTAACACACTTATTTATAAAAATGTTACTGAATTCTGGCGCTCCTTGACCCCTGGCTATTCCAGGAGCACATTGGATACATCATCTGGGTTTTGCCTAATTACACATAATTAGGAAATGTAATTATGCTTCTCAGCGTTGCTCTGCCATTAAGAACCGAGTGGACAGCTGAAACCCCGGGGAGGAGTCAGTGCTTCTGAGAAAACAGACGAAAACTATGAGCCAACCTCTAAAAATAGGGAATGCACTGAAGGTTAGTAAATCAAACCTAGATACAAAAATAATAATAATAAAAAATTGCTCTTGGCTCTGGCTAAATATTTGGTGGTATGGTTAAGCCACTTAATGGTGCGCCGTTTGCAGCCATGCTGAGGCAGGGGCATGGAATGAATTATTTTACTCCTCAATTACTTTGATTTGCTAACGTCCTCACATATTTATGCTCTTTTTTTTTTTTTTAATGCCTCATCCTTTACATTGGAACCCTGATCTATCGAAGAAAGAGAGTCCCAATTATCCTGGCAAAGAATGATATCATTTCAGTTGTGAGCTTGCTGCATCCATAGACAGTTAGTGCCCGAAGCTTAGGCACATTGAACAGTTATTTCATCTCCTCCAGCTGGATAGCCTTAGCCCTGTGGGGAAGACCGGTGGTTCTTCAAGTCAGCACAATGGTCATCCTGAATGTGCCCCAAGACCTGGCTGAATACCTACTGTCACCAGGCTCTGAATAGGGTGGCTCCTTAGTACAAAAAGTTAGAATTTCATGGGTGACTAGAGAATGTTCTAGAAAGGTTATTATACTTAACTTCTGGAGTGGGAAGTCCTTCTATGTTCTGGTCTTAGCTTCTGTGTTTATTGAATTTTCCTCTGCTGTTATAGCAGCTGACAGCAATAAAGTCGCACACTCCATTAGATGTGCTATTTGTGGAAACAGTGCTTTGGTGCCAAAAAGGAAAAAAAATTAATAAGAGGAGAAATTATTGCCAAAAGCAAGGTCTCAAAAATAAGTGCAAATGTTAGCAGCGCTCACGATACGTCCAGCTTGGTAACACACTGCTTCTTGGTCTCGCCAGTCCTGATATGTGTGAGCGTGGGTGTGTATGTGTTTACATTTGTGTGTGCACATGTGTGTACACATGCATGTCTGTACATAAGGTTTTCTTTCCAATATGTCTTTTAATAGTTTTTTTTTTTTTCTCTCCCATGGGCCTGGAGAGAGAATCAGCCATTGAGAGTATTTCCCAGTCTCCCCGAGGAACTGAGTTCAAATCCTAGCACCCATGTTGGGCAGTTCACAGCTCCAGGGGATCTGGCATTCCCTTCTGGCTTCTGTGTGCATTCACACACATGTGAGATACACTCACACAAACACACACTTTAGCTCCAGAAAGAAATCTTTAAAACACTCACTTTTAAATGCTTCTTGAATCTACTTATTTCTGTCACAGTTTTGTGGGTGTACAATGTACTCTGATCACCCCTAGTATCCTCTTATGTGTCCTTCCTCTGTCCTCTGATCCCCAAGCTCTTCTCCTGCTGCACACCTTTTTTTTTTCTGTTTTCTTTTCATTCCTTTTTTTTTGTGTGTGTGTGATCCAAGGAATTTATCAAGGGTTAATAGATAGCATGAGTATGGGGAATGGAGAGTTATTGATAAAATAACTATTTGAAAAAGAATGCCTCGTTATTTTTATTGGGGTTTTGGAGTGAAATTAGTGAATAACATAATCCACTATGCATATAACTAACCAAAAAATTGATTAAAAATGTCTGAAGTATAAAATAAACAGAAAAAAAAAAAAGGAACCAGAACATCATAGTCAACCCACTATCTGGAGATCAAGAATAGACAGAGCCATCCCTAGGGGTAATATTTGCCACTTTCCATGGTGTTATCAATGCATCTCTGAACGGAGATTTGAGGAGCATAGGAAGAACCTGTTCTCCTGGGTGTTGAGGGCAGCTAGAGGGTGCAGGTGCTCACTACTGGAGAATACAGTAAGTCTTGAAACATACAAGTCACACATCATCAAGGCTCAAATTGTTGTGAACCTCCCAAGATGCCTCCTAAGTATTGGCATTTTGGACATACACAGTACAATCTTCCCCTTATTTAGAAAGTGTTTGCATTTCTGGGAGACTTGAGATACATTGTGTTTTTGTGTGAAGAAAAGTGAATTCTGAGTTAAAGCGTTGGCATACATGCCCCGTGGCCCAGGGATGTGTTCTCAGTTTCTGGGCAGCTGTGTTGTATTGAGATCACTGGACAGAGCTGTAGACATCATCTACTAAATGTCCAGAGGCTCCAGCATGCATCTACACCGTTCCAAAATGCCTTTAGACAGCAATAGTGACTCTGTTGAGGACTGTAAAGGTTTTGACTTAAGAGTATGTTCTCAGACCCATGACTCTGGTGTCGCTTTGGGGCTCTGTGTATGAGACACAGAATCCTGAAACACTTGAACCAGAATTTGCACTTAGCAAGATTTCATGGGCTAGGTGAATTGAAGGTCCATCATAGATGAGCAAACCCCAGATAAGATGGCGCACATCAATAATGACCAGCAGGAATCTTCCCTAGTGTTTGTACGAATGATGTAAGAGAAACCATGGGCTCCATTGAGACTTTAATAGACTTCTGGTAACAGTGATGGCATGCTGGAAGGACCCTGCCCTCGTCCTTCCTTATAGAAGGACTTCCATGACCATCACTTACACAGTTATTGCATCTTCCACCACCGTTCTAGTGAATTCTTACTCTATGCTATACTTTGTACCAGATTTCTCCAAATTAGGGCACAACTGCCCTTCAAAATTGGACCAACCATGAGACAAACCACACTCAGTGCCTCAGAGTTAGGGATGTGCACTGTTGGGGTTCATGATCATACCTGTTTTGATTAAAAATAACTAAAGCAAGAGACTAAAGAGATGGCCAAGTGGGTAAAGCACTTGGACAAGTGTGAGGATCCGTGTTCAGGTTGAATCTACACCAAGCCAATTCAGTTGTGTCAGTGATTTGACACTATTATGATGAGATGGGAGGCAGAGACAGAATACCTGGTAGCTTATGAATCAGCTAATCTGACATATGTGATTGTGGGAAAGAAAAAATAAAACAAAACAAACATCCTATGTCAAACAGGTAGAAGGTGAGGCCTGACACCCAATCCAATATGTCTTCTAAGTTCCACATGCATGAATGGCACTTGTCCTGTAGACAGACAGACAGACAGACAGACAGACACACACACACACACACACACTTTTAAGAAAAGTTTATGAAAGAGCTATACACAGCAGTGCATACCTGTAATCTTAATGCTTAAGAGATGGGATACTAGAAGATTAGAAATTCAAGGCCAGCCACAGCCATTTAAGAAATTTGAGGCCAGCCTGAGCTACACAAGATCTTGCATCATAAATATTCTTCTATGAGAACCCAGTGAAGGCGAAACTGAAAGGCACGGGGTTCTTTTCACCTTACACTGATAACTGCTCAGACTTAGACACAGCCTTGTGTGTGTGAACCCTATTCGCATGCAGCAACTCATCTGACCCTTCACGTGCCCTTCTGAAAGGCGAGTGAGGACCACAAAGGGAGTAGAAGAGAGGACCCATTACAAAGTGGTTATCTCAGTCTCTTTTACTGTTGCTGTGATCAAAATAACTTAACAAAGGCAACTTAAGGGGGCAGGGCTTATTCTGGCTCAGGAGGTGCAGCCTGTCATGGCAGGGAGGTCGGTGGGGCAGGAACATGAAGCAGCTGGTCACATGGCATCCACAGTTAGGGACAGAGTGATGGATGAATGCAAGCTTCTGCTTGGCTCCCTCTCTCCACATATATAGACCAGGAGCCCAGCCAGGGAATGGTGCCACCCACAGTGGGTGGTCTTCCCACTGTAATCATTGTAATCAAGGCAGTACTCTGTAGGCATGTCCTGAGAACCATCTGGCAGCTGGTTCCAGGTCCTGTCAAGTTGACAGTGGTGATTTTTCACATTGGTAATAACAAAAGGGAAATGAAGGGGTTTCTGTTTTTGTCTGCATTGATTAGTGCTTGGACCTCAGAGGTCCTTTTGAAGCTCCTGGGACACTTGGAGAAAGGATCTCCACAGCATGGTGAGAGGTGCTGGCAACAGGGATTCCAATGTATCTCCTAGCTCATTCTTTTCGATCTGCAATGCAGATACAGTGTTTTCCTTGGTATGAATATATCACTGGGGCACAGACTCTGGCTCAGACCTGTCTCCAGGGTAAACTACTCCACCCCTCTCCCACTTCTCACAAGTGCAAGAACTAGGAGAAATTAAAAATAAGAAAATCAACATGCCCTTACCATCTGGGTTGCCATTCCATTAACAGCCATAAGCAATATTTGTTGCAGAATCTTCACACCTATTAGCACGAGGAGGGGAAATAAGGTCATGGCTTTGCACATAAAACACATCCATTCTTGGTCCACAGTGATCACAGGGGCTCCTGGCCAGGGGGCCTCGTTGTTCTCTTTCCATCTGAATCAAGGCCAAGGTAACAACAGGCTTCCGTGTGGCCTTCTGACCATTCTAAGAATGGTCAGAGGTTGGCTACTGCGCAGCATGTAGGTATAACTACACTTTAAAGCCTTTGCATTTTGCAATCTGCAAATGAGGTAGAGGTGGCAAGAGAGAAGATATATGCTGTACACCATTGAAATGTTCCTGGCATTTTGTTTTGTTTTGTTTTGCTTTGCTTCTCCAAATGTCCAACAATTGTTTGTGTTTTAATTATGCTCTTGGTGTAGAAGTACCTATACGCACAGATTCACCGGCAGTTGTAAGAAATAATGCGGTGATCCCACATACACTTGACCCATGTCCCCTAATGGTAAGGACATGAAACTCCAGTACAATGTCACAGTAGGGACACTGGCAGTGGCTGTCAAGATGCAGAGCATTTCTGGAGGCCCCAGGACTCCTCAGTTGCCCTCTGTAGCCACCTTGCCCCCCTGACACCACTCTCCTCCCAGCTACTGGCCACTGCTGATCTAGTGTCCATTTGTATAATTTTGACATTTCCAGAATGTTATGTAAATGAATCCTACAGTGTATCACCCATGGGAATTGGCTTTTCCCACTAGCTTTTCCAGTTTTTTTTTCCTTCAAAAGTCAATTTTCCTCCCCTGCCAAGTGTGTGTGTGTGTGTGTGTGTGTGTGTGTGTAAGCTTCACCATTCTAAGACTCAAATACACACAGAAGAAGGCAGACAGCCTGTGCAGAGCTCTGTGTTCCACTTTGCCAGTCTTCCTCCAAATGACAAGTTGGCACCACGAAGAGAGACTTCTGGACTCACACAGAATGACCTTCACTCTCGTGAGTTCTGTACTCGGGGGTTGCCATGATAACTCGATAAGTCAGTATGTACCTTGCAACCACAAACACCTGAGCTTGAGCCCCATAGAACCTATGTAAAGACCCGAGGCATGGCGGCTTATGCTTGCCATCCCAGAGCTGGGGAGGCATAGATGGACAGATGCCCGGGATTCACTGATCAGCTGGCCTAGCCTGGTTGCTGAGCACCAAAGTGGCCAAAGACCTGTCTCGAAAAGCAAGGTGAATGGTATGTGAGGAATGATAGCTGAGACTGACCTCTGGCCTAGACATACACACACACATATACACATACACACACACACACATACATACATACATACATACACACACATACACACTTACACACACATACACACACATACACACTTACACACACATACACACTTACACATACATATACACACATACACACACACACACACACACATACACATACATACATACATACACACACATACACACTTACACACACATACACACACATACATATACACACATACACACACATACATACACACATACCCACACATATACACATATACATACACACACATACATACAGACATACACACACATACACATATACATACACATACAGACATACACACACATACACACAGACATACACACAGACATACACACAGACATACACATATACATACACACACATACACACACAGACATACACACAGACACACACAGACATACACACAGACATACACACACATACCCACTCAGACATACACACACATACACACTCAGACATACACACACACAGACAGACAGAGACAGAGAAACAGACACACACACCTGCACTCATATACCCTTACATATTTATAAAGTAAAAGAACTATTTAGTCTGTGCTCAGAGCTGGTCAAAGACATGGTGTCTTCATCAGTAACATCAGCTTTCATAGCCTAATTTTTATAGATATCCTATGCAAGGTGATTACGAAAATTAAGTTAGATAAAGTCTTCTAACAGCATACTCATCTATAATAAATATTGATAGGTGGTACCTATTATTGCTACAGATAAACCATGTTGAAATAATAAATATTAATTGACCTTTCGGGAGTTTCCTTTGGTTATGAATCAATCTTTCTCAATACATGATACAGAGTCTGGCAATGCTTTCTGGGCCAGATCCCTATGGTTTGCTTGTCTGTGTTCGATCTCCAATCCTGCATTGCTGGGGGTGGTGGGGGTGGGAGAGAAAAAGAAAGAAAGAGAATGCCTTGGCTCTGAGAAGCATTCAGGCTTTGAGTGATGTCAAAGGCCTTTGAACAAGCTTTAGAAATGACATCCGTATTTGTCCATTTTTTTTTTTTGACTTAAATTGCTTTTGGTTCAACTGCTGCAGTGAATTGACTTGACGCAATATCATACAGGGTGACACAAAACCAGAGGAAGGAGCCGGCAGCTGGCAAGGACTGGGAAATGGAGGGGTCACAGCCTCGCTCTCCTCCCTAAGTGTGGGAAGAAATGAACATGAAGTTCACGGTGAAAGGTAATCTCTATGAACCGTGATAAGAGCGAGCGAGCGAGCAGCATTTTACACAGCTGAAGCCTGCCGCTTCAGCCTCGAGGTTATAATAAAAAGCCATTTACATACAGCCGACCACTTTTTAAGCTTCCTACGTTGCTATTTTCCCCCCCTCATTCTTCTGCCTGCTTCCTACCTAGGCAGCCAAGTGCAACGTGAACTCCTAGAATGTCCTGCTAATAGAACCTGGGCTCTGATGTCTAGGGAACAAAATGCAGAAGTGGCCTCTCTGTGCCCACATCTGGCCTCCACTCGCCTCATCTCTCCCACTGTCTTTCCCTCCTCCTTCTTTCTCACGTCTCTTTGCCCAGACCCCTATCTTGCTTGGGGAGAGCAATTCAAATTTGGATTTGAGGTCAGAGATCTGAAGTACTGACCCTCAATCTCTGTCTTGACCTCTGACCTCTGGCAGGCTGTTCTGGGGTCTATGTGAGTCGCTTTGTCCACCTCCAGATGCTGAGAGAACCTCAACTTGAAGGCAGCTGTGAGGAGAAAGGAAGGACTACAGTTACCAGTCCCAGGGCGTCGACAGCTTGCTGTTATGTTTATGACTTTTTTCTTTTTTGGAAACTCTTTACAAAAACTTTATTTGTGATCTAATTTCTTTATAAAAGTACATTACATAGTATTGAAAATAGAGACGCAGAAACACTTCTACCTAATCGTCTATTTCACTCCATGACTAACCTATGACAAAACCTTTTCTTTTTTTTCTTGCTTTGACAGGGCAACAGCTATAAGTTTATCTTAATAGAATATGAGCATGAGTCCTTGCCTGGAAAACAGAGGCTTCCTGTCGGTTGGGCTTAGAAGCTATTATGTTTAAATTCGAAACATCCATTTAGCAAACAGGCTCCTGGGTTCAAACCCTTATTTCCCAGATGGGGGCGTGGCTTCAGGAAGTTGTGGACAGTTTAGTAGGTGGAGCCTGAGTAACTAAGCCTTTGAAGGGACTACCCACCGGTCTATGCAGGCTGCTTCATGGTGGTAGGCTTGTAGCTGAGACTCTGCTACAAGTCCCTTCCACAGGGGAGGTTCCCACCACCACACCTCTCCCACTTGATGGACTGAAGTCTCCTGAAACCGAAGTCTCCTCAAACAGGAAGCCAAAAATACACCTTCCACTTCTTATTTCTATCAGAGAGTTGGTCACGGCAACCAGAGATGCAACTAATACAGATGCAAACAACATAACATGACTGATGAAACGTGACAGCAGGCTGAGGTGTGGGGGTATTCCCATCTCATTAGGATAGTGGGTAATGTCACTCCCCTGGGTCCCTAGTGCCAGGTCTATGGGTGCATAAGCTTAAAAAGACAACCTTAGCCCTGGGAAAAACCATAGTCCGGATCCTAGGGAGACTCTCCCACCTATGGCTCTTGCAAATGGAACACAGGATTCTAACCTGACATAGGTCCCCCAAGCCACACCTGTGCAATTTACAGGGGGCCTTCCCTGCGATCCACACCCATATGCTCTAAGTCTTTGCAAAAGTAAAGTAATGTAGGCGTTAAAACAGGCACACTATATCTGCTCCCGTGCAACCCACTGCCACAGAGAAGAGGCTAGGCAGTATATATAGATTTCTTCCCTTTCGTGTGTACACACAAGGTCACTTTCTCCATGAATCAATAGCGCAATCTGAATACACAATTTTCGTGTCACTGTGTATTTTGGAGTTGATATACATCGAAGAGAACAAGAATAACAAGGCTTTGAAGAAGTGTCAGCTCAGATGGGAGAAGAACTTTCTATTTTCTTACTGGTCTCAACTGAGGACACACAGGTGAGGAATCTACTTATGTAAAGTGTCAGAAATGAACAACATATACATTGCATTACAGTTTCGGTCTGGCCCCTTTTCTTATCAAATGAAGTCTGGGAAGTTTTTACGATAATGGCTAAACACAGTTTAGCCAAGTCTTCCTTTTTAAGTCCTCTTCAGCCCACTAGCCGAGTTTAAAGTATGAGCAGTCTGGAGAAGGCAGAGTTCTGCAGCTGCTCTGTGCTCTCATGCAAGTGACTCTGCATCTCTGTTCTCTCCAGGCAGAGCTGCCGTGATGACTAGTCCAGCCAATAGTACGGATTACAGGTCTTGGGTAAGCATTACATTGTAAGGTTTCACAGAGCTCAGCATAATTCTGCTTTCTCATTAACACAAAACTGACCTATAAATATGCTCAAGGCACTGTGTACGGGTATTTATCTTTAGTGTTGTTTGTTTCTTTGTTTGTTTGTTTTAATCCATTGTAAGGCGAGATGTCATACAGAGGTTAACTTCAATCCTCTGATCTTCTTGACTCTACTTCCCCAGTTCTAGCATTACAGGTGTGTGCCACTGGGCCCTAAGTTTGGGCAGTGCTGAGATCAGCCTGAACTCAGGCCTTCACACACGTTAGGCAAGTATTCTACCAACTGTGCTTACAATTAGCCGTGCTGCTTACCACCCTAAGATGATGTGGCTGTAAACCGTGTGGAGGCTTTAAAAGGGTCTATTCATGACCAGGTGATTTTGCCCGTGAGTTAGAGTGCCAAGCAAATGAATTAAAGTTGCAGAATAAAAATGTTAGCAACGAAACTTAACTGGTATGCTGGCCTTTGCTTTCTAGGCAGGGTGACATGAGTATGATTTAAAAAACAAAACAAAACAAACAAACAAACAAAAAACAGTGGCCCAGTGTACAATAAAAAACCTTCAACCTACCCTGGAGAAACCATCCTTTAATTGGCTGGAAATAAAGTTTGCACCACATTTAACCTCATGTCTGGTTCACTGTTGGTCCTCAAAACACGTGAGGTGCTGTTATGATTGTATCCACTAATGAGGGACAAATGCCTGGTTATGATAAACAGCCACTGTTGTTAGAGTAGAGCTGTGATCACCTCAGACACATATTTCCAGTAAGAACTGTGGCTCTGATGAAGCAAGCCTGATAATCTGACGTATGCAAACCCTCGGCTTCATACTCCTCTTGATCCTCATACCCTAATATCTGCATCTATAAATTCCTTCTGGAAAAGACAAACAGACTAAGAAGCCAGTGGAAATGTTCGTAACAGAAAGAAAGAAAAAAGAAAAAGAAAATGAAGAAGAAAAGGAAGGATTTCTGGAAGCCAGCCTCCAACAGGGCTGTGCTTCTGAACCCGGGACAAAGAGGGTCTCCCATTTTGACTCTGCCATCTCGTCCTGCTAGCTGCCTCCTCGTCTTGTTTACCGACCTCCCGAGTATACATTTCTCTCATTTACTATGTTTCCTTGGACAGCAACCTATGTACCTCTCAATAAATTTTGGTTTACCCAGGAGCTGACGGGCACAGAAACCTAGATTCAATTTGTGCCGATTTATGAGACACGGGCACAACGATCGTGGAAAGTTTCCCGGGCTTCACTTTATAAATTAACCCCTTATTTAAATATTCTGCCGACTTAGCATGGGGCCAGTGCTGGACGGGGACTCCGTTCCCTCATCAGCTTTGCTGGCTGGCCTCCTGGCATTTGTTACAGGAGTGCACGGACCCTTCAGCACAAACAATGCAGATGCACAAGATTTATGACAAGCTGGGAAGGCCCACATGCTGTTGTTATGCAGGCCACAGCAAGAGCCAACTGAGTGGGCTTCTCACTGCTGAGTCCCAAGCCTCCGGAAGCCGCATTTGGGGTGCCTGTGTGAGCAGTTTTGAATCAACTGATAGTTTCAGCCATTCTCTTGACTGAAATACTGTGGTACACTTTGGGCTTGCCTGCACTCATTTGCAGAGGTCGTTGGTACTGTGCAGGTGGCCACGGGCACCCGGGTACCCCTGTGGACCGTGGGGGCTACTCAAAATGAAGAATAAAACTCAGATTGTCTTCCAAGAATGCCACAGCCTTAAGACTGTATAGCAAATTAAAGTCTTGCTGTGACATTTACATTCACGTACGCACCTGTATAGAATACAATTTTCACCAGAAACTTTAAATATGAATCTTGGAGGCTGAGGAAGCCCAAGTGAAGGGGTACAAAGAGTCTCAGGGAACATGTAGCTTGTATATGAGGCAAGCAAAACCAGAGAGAGGAAGTGACTTCCAGAGACAAGGGGCTGGCACTCAGTGAGCCAGGATCCCCAGCTTCTGGGTCCTGGGTGACTCATGCCCTCTGGATAGTGAGATAGCCTGTGGTAACTGCAGAGCCTGGTGAAGCTCCCCTTTCTCTCACAAACTCATGACCCCTATCCTTCCTGTTCTTTTCCTCCTACCAGGACGGGGTGGTTTCAACAGCATCATTAGAGTTCTTGCAAAGAACAGTTTCCAGATTTATTTAAACATATTTGCAATGATTGCAGGGTGGGGGGCGGTTGGGGAGGGTCTGTTTGATAAATAATTGAATAGATTTTTGAACTGTTGGCTGCAGGGGGTGAGGAGGCAGTCAGCTGAGGAGGAAAAAGGGATGCTTCGAGAGCGACAGGGGCAGTCATTTACAGTGGCAAGGAGGTAAGGGACTCTGTGACTCCCAGGGGGCCTGAGTGGCTCAGATGTTCCCTCCAATCCCAGCTGATGCTCTCTTGCTTGGCCAAATCGACCTGAACAGCCCAGAAGCCTCTGTGGCCGCACCTGTCAGCCCCAATCCGTGCTGCAGAAATTTTGTTAGGAAAATAGATGTACCAAGATTCAATTTTTCGATTGTCTGAAGGCTTAATTTAGTGACCTTGGAAAATGTCTCTTGGAGGTGAAGGAAGGAGCTGCGAGAGTGCTGGGGAGGGTGTGTGGGAAGGACAGGGCTTCCCTGGTAATGGATAATTTATTTACACTTAATTTTCAGGCCTCTGGGGGAAGCCATGAAAATAGTCATATAGCTACTATCTTTCTTTCAAAAGCAGAATGGGGAGCTATATGAGAAAGAGAGAGAAGAGAAAGGGGGATAGAGAGAGAAAAAGGAATAGAGTGAGAGAGAGAGGAGATGGGGAGGGAATAGAGATAGATGGAGAGAGATAAAGAGAGATGGATACATGATGGATAGATAGATACATGCATATATAGATGGATAGATGATACATACATATGATACATGGTAGATAGATAGATAGATAGATAGATAGATAGATAGATAGATAGAGGGATAGATAGAGGGATAGATAGATAACCAACCATACTCTACTACTCAGCTAAGAGCAAAGCGTTTTTGTTTTTGTTTTTTTGGAAAATACTTTTTATTTTAGTTTTTATTGGTGTGTGTGGGAGCACATGTGTATGTGTGCAAGTGTCTGTGGGGGCCAGAGAAGGATACTGCATCTCCTGGAGCTGGAGTGATAGGCAGTTGTGAGCTGCTCAAGATGGATGCTAAGTAAGTCCTGACGCTGGGTCCTCTGAAACAATAGCAGCAAGCACTCTTAACCACTGAGTCATCTCCCCAAGCCAAGGCCAAGGACTTTAAGAGAACACGTGTACAATATAAGTATACAAGCAAAAGAGAAGCAGACTGTACCAACCCTGTCTATCTGAGAGCTGCACACAAAAGTTCCTAGGGTGCTGGCGGCTTCCTCCCTCCCTCCACTGTGCCCTCTTCCTTCCTTTTATCACTGTTGCTGTTGCTGGTGCCTTTCTTGTCGAGCCTAATTCTATGACTCTGCCATCCCTGCCGACTGCGTGTGCTGGAGGTGTTTGTCCTGCTGTGCTGTGGACAGTTTTGTCCATTGGCGTGACCACCAGCAGGAAGGGGCTCATTGGGAAGAGGAAGGTTTCTGATTGGGAGTTTCCAGCCCTCCCTGTCTACAGGATCCTGAGGTGCTGCTGACACTCTCCTTCTCCCTCAGCTGGGTGGGATCATGCGGACCTGCTGGGGATGGATTGAGGACTGATTCTAGACCCCCATGGAGAAACCTGGAATACGGGGGTGGAGTTTAAATGTCTGTGTCCAGTTGGCTAAGTCCCTGGTTGTTCGGTTGCTTGATCTCATATTTCTGGGTGTCAACAATGAGGTTATCTAGAGAGGAGCCTCACATTTGACAGGCCAGATCCCCAGGTGAGAGTGTCTTGTCGAAGGCTCAAACAGAACAAAAAGTCACCGTCCACGCTGGATGGAGACTTTCTAGAGCGGCTGCTTTAGGGTCACCTTGTAATTCGTTCTCACTCTATAAGTAAGCCCAATAAGCACATGGGCTTCCCTAGGGTAAATCTGGCTGGCCTATTGCTTGGCTTGACCTTGAAAATCTTACCAAGAAGGAGGAGACATGCTTCCCAACTTCCGGCAATGGGGCAGAAGGGCATGGGAAGGGTCCGGAGCCATAGCTCCGTTTCCCCAACCCCCTTCATCTCTAGGGTCTCCATTTGTGCAATGAGAAGGGTTACGACAACACTTTAAGCTTAACACAGGGATACTTGCACAGTGTGGGAAATGCAGTTTCCCACACTGTGGGAAGGCCAGTGGCTAGAGTGAATCTCGGGACTTTGAATCTAGCAGAGTCCTGGCCCACTTAATCGCAAGTTGAAATAATACTGCCCACTCTAAAGAATTAATGAGGATGACGGCAACCATGATGAACAGAAGTTCTCCAAACGTTGTTGGCACATAGTGTGGGCCATATTTAATGGGGGGGGGTACAGAAAGGGATCTGGAGCATAATGCCATGCTGGAATATGTTTCTTAGTAGTAGTCATGTGCTAATCTGTGGCACACAGTAGGACCTTTGTGAATAGGATTTACTATAATAAATTTAATCAGTAAGAACTCATATTCCAGTGGCAGTTGAGAGTGCCCGGAGCAGTGCTGGACACATATTGGAGGTTCCCTAGATTGCAAGAAGCAGTAATACTGACAGAGATGTCAGATCTTTCTGCACAGGTCTTCCTTGTCCCCTAGCTCAGCTTCCTCCACATGCAGAGTCACTTCCAGTTTTGCATCCCATATTTTCAGTCCCCTCACCCCTCCCCAACCCTCATGTCCATCTAAGGCCCTTGTCTCTGGAGGATGATCTTTAGTGTCATCCTCTTTGCACCATGTGACAGGCAACAGGAGCTGGGCCTTGGGAGTTCCCAGGCCCCATGGGGTGTTCAGATTGGATTAGCTGGCATCCTTCTTTGCGTCTGTCACTTGCTGCCTCTTCTGTTGTTGGCAGGGGTGTCATTAAGGCCTCATGGCCTGAGGAGTTAATAGAGACACTCAGGGCTCTCAGTCACCAGTGCCTGCAGCAATCTGCACCTATTGATACCTGGCAGCTAATTCCCCTTCATGACCTGACACCTTCACTGTGGCTCTGTCCCCCCTTGTCAGCAGTCCACAACCTCAGTCTCACAGATACAACCCCAAAGCCAACTCCTGACAAGGAGGCAGGGGTGGGCCTGCCCCTGACCTGCAGAAGCACCCTTGCCTCTACCTGGATACGATTTCTCTGTGTTTCTCTCTCATCCCACAACAGGAGGTGCTTCCAGTCCTGGGATCTCCCTGTCCTTAAATTAGCCAGAGGTGTGGTAGAGGGATAGTGAAGATCAGAGGTGGGACCTAGAGACCTAGAGATTAACACCTGTGCTGAAGCCATGCTGACCCTGCCTAGGGCTTCCTCAGTGAGTTTCAGGGACCCTTCCTCTCCTTACCGCCATCATATCTTGCCTCCAAAGCCTCCTCTGATGCCATTTCTAAAGAGCTCTGAAGCCAGAGGCCAGTGATGGAAAGCAGAGAAAAGAAGGACTGAAATTAAGGTTGCCGTTGGTTGGATACAGACATTTAGAGACCAGGCTGGATACCATGAGACGTGGTCTCAGAAACCCAAAAGGAACTAGAAAATGAAATAAAAATGCCCAGTTCAAAAGCAGGAAATCTAGACTGAAGGGCTGAGGGCATGGGTTCTCATGGAAAGCATGTGTTGAGGAATTGGGAGGTGTGAGTTTGGAACCTCAGCATCTACATAACAGCTGGGTGTGGCGGTGCACCCCAGGATCCCTCCAGTGCCAGTGGGGCAGACAGGTGGATCCCAGGGGCTTACTTGGTAGCCAGACTAGCTGAAGGTCAAGAGTGACAGAGGGAGACACTCAATAATGATGTTGATCTCTTGTTTACACACAAACACACACACACACACACACACAAACACACACAGAGCCACACTGCAGCTATCTTAAACTGTGAGACAATACTTCTTTCTCCTAGGGGACTCACACCAGCCTGGGCTCAGCTAACTTGAACTGTGCATTTGCACGGGTGTGTGTACAATTATCTAAGTTCCTCAAATTTGTGGGCCATAGCTGTGTTCTCAAACATGATCTACCACACCTCCGCTGAGGCTGCCATTGAACTGTTGTTAGGGTGGACCACGTTCAAGTTGTTTTGTGTCATTCCGTAGACGGATGAGAGAGACCCTTCCCTGTCCGCAGAGTCTGGGGATGGTGAGTTTGCAGACATAACTGCAGTTACATTTTTTGTTTTTTTGTTTTGTTTTGTTTTGTTTTTCTGCTTAAGGAACTGCTTGCCTTGTTTCAGGACGGTGGGATGTGGCAGGATTCTGTGTTACTTCACGCAATAAGTCCCTCCTCTATGCCCTGGTGAGCGCCCCCCCCCCCATCCTCATCCCCATTCCAGTGCCTGGCAGTTCCAGCTATGGGATGCAAACATCTGCTGGGCATCATAAAGACATTCTATATACTTCCAGCCAAGTCCTGACCTTGTGACCATTTCCACCATTAGATTTGAATGACCTCAGCAGCCGGGCTGAAAGGCCTGAGTATTAATTCACGGAACCACAAGCTCAATTTAAGATTTAATTTGAGATAACGAAGAGCTACTGAAAGTGTATTCAAACTTCTAAGCATGTCGTGGATGGTCTCCCCCTGTTTTTCAAGTTGAATATGAATCCGGGATTTGCTTTAGCGGGTCTGTTTACACATTTACAAACAAAGGGGGCTCAGATGGGGGCTTCTTCCTCTTTTCCTGGGTTCTTTGTGCTGTGGCTGTTGTTTTAATGGCAGCCTAGGAGGAGGTCCCCTTAGCATCCTTTCCTTTTCTCCTTTCTCCTTAACAAATGGCTGCCCTTGCCTTTAAGGATTACCCTTGAATTCCATTACATTCCTGAAGAGAAAGCAGGCTTCCCAAGGAATCTTGCCCCCAACCTTCCCTCAGAGTCCAATCTAAACAGGAAGAAGTGCCTGGGTTCAGCTGAGACAGTGTTTCTTGAAAGCTGCCTGCTATGTAGCTCTCGGAAATTAAAAAAAAAAAAAAAAAAAAAGGTGTGTGTGAGGATTCCAAGCCTCATGCTGGCCATTTGGTGCCTCTTGGTTCTGGTGAGTGTCTAAATTCTGAAGATTTTAATCCTAACATATTTAAGATTTCTGCCCAGAGACAGGGATTTGACTTGGTTTCATCAGAATTTTCCATGCTTGGCAGTTGGCTCTAATATGGAAACCTCTAGCTAGAGTGGGGAATGGTTTGCTTCAGGCTGAAGAGTCAAAATCTAGGATGCTGCTGCATCTGGCACAAGGCTGGGCTGGGCTTTTTTTTTTTTTTTTTTTTTTTTTTTTGCAGTGTCTCAAGGAGTCAGCCCAGCTTTGGAATCAGAGGCTTGAAGGGTGAGCAAGGTGGTTTAGCAGGTAAGGCCAAGCATGGGAACCCAAGTTCAAAACCTGTTACCCACTTGAAAAGTAAGCACGGAACTGTGACCTCAGCACAGGAGAGTCACTGGGTCTTTCTGCTGAATCTGGCTTCAGGTTCTGGCTGAGTTCCTGTTCCAGGAGAACGGGGTGAACTGAGATAAAGTAGGACACCTGGCATGCTCACCTGGCCTCTACATGCATGCACCTGCACACATATGTGTCCACATACCATACACCTTCAGACATGGGCTTCAGGTGTTGGGTCAACAACAGATGCAGCTAGGTCCTAGCAACCTTAATCCATAGAAGAGAGGTCTATATCCTAGAGGATGATGGTGTGGAACGGCTGGGGCAGGGCCCGAGCTGAAGCAGGGGTAGGGGTGTGTTCATGTCAGACTGGTAATGTAGCTTAGCCTTCCTTTCCAGGAAGGCCTTGCTGTTTCAGTTGCTGCTCTTCTAGGGAGTCTCTGAATTCATCGGGCTGTCATGCTCAAGGTTGTGTCCTTCCAGGGCCAGTCTACTCAACTGTCAAGGCAGAGGTCCAAATGTCTGGCTGTACTGATCAAGTGGGGATCAGCTCTGATGGGCCCTTGGAGCTCTAGAGCTTCCCATGAGGGTGAGATGAGACTCCCAGGCCTGTTATCTCAGCTCAACTTGCCCACATCTACTCCATAGTCACCTCCTTCCCTTTCCCCAGGTACTGACTTGTCCTGAGTGATGTTGTACATGGAGAAGTCTAGACTTCCCCAACTGCCCAGGGAGGTTTCTCAATTGCAGAGATGGCTGTGATTCTAAGAAGACTTGGCCCCATCAGAAAACCTCGGACTGGGGCCCAGGCCATCTGTCTGCCTTTCCAAAACCCTTGCTATCTATGATAGAGATGGGAGTAGAATGCGCCAGGGAAATAGAAAGAAATGGGAGATTTAGGTAGAAGCCAGGAGCAGCTCATCTGCACAGGGCCAGTTTGCCTACACACCAAAGGCATAGTCCTAAGCCCCAGGAGTGAAGGACTTAACAGGGGCCAACCCTGAGCTACTTGTTGACATAATTAGTGCTGGCTCCAACCAAGAGATTCTGAAGCCAACTTGGCAGAGACTTCTGAGTTTTGATTGGCAAATTTGAAGCAAAGTTCAGCCAAGTTCTATATCTATTTTGTAGTGTGCCTTATGCACATCAAGAGACGCCAACCCTTCCGATAGATTTCCAGCTTTCTGGTTGTTGGTAGCTGAAGACATTAGCTCTTTACGTAGACAAATGCTTCTGGCAGGCCAGCCTGCACTAGGAACGGGAGAAATGCCTGCAGGTTCCTCTGAAAATTAATATAATATGCTGCATTAATCAGAATTCTATCAAGTCTACACACTTGGCCCGGGCTTAAGAGGCAATACTTTGAAATTGCAGTTGGCTAAAGCTTCCTTATTCTTGGAGAATAGGAGTCAGGGTTTGGAAGTGGGGGAAAAAAAAAAGAACAGAGCTCAAATTTAAGAACCAGAAAGAGGAAGAAGGTTTAAGCAACGTTAATTCCTCAGCTCCACCATCCACCAGGGGCTGCCGAATGAACGTTATGGAAGATTTGACCTCCGCATTGGCATCGACTTACTTTGGATGGTAGGATCTACTGCAGAGGCGGCTGGACAGACCACCTCCCCCCTCCCCACTCAAGACATCTTGGGGCTGCTTTGTACAATGTCTCAGGCCTCGGGTAGTGAGTGACTTGTTTGTTTCTGTCTAGTGATAATTTACTCCTGCTCTTGCAGGCTAATCTTGGTGATTTCTCACCATTGGATACAGGTCAGCAGGTGACTAAGAGCATTTTAAAGGCAAGAGGATGGCACAGTTTAGCAACTGGCACCGGGGGTTAAAGATGGGGCTTGGGGGATGACCAAATGGATAAGGCAGTTGAGGCAGGGAAGTGAGAGGGCTGGGGCTCAGAACTCAACAACCTAGGTGCCAGCTGGGTAGGTAAGGTGGCCGTGGCCGCCTTTGATCCCAGTGCTTCGGAGACAGTTGGGATTTCCAGGACAAGCAAGCTCTCTAACGCTCCATGGCCAGCAAGACACCCTGCCTCAAAAGAAAGTGGAGAGATAGCTAGGTCAGCTCTTCGGGCCTCCACACACAAGTGCACACATTTGTTCCTGGGCATGAAGTGTGCCCATTCGTATCTGAGCAAGCACACGCTCATACGAGACGCACAAACACATGCAAACAAATAAATACATAAAGGTTATCTTCTCCCCCAATCCAAAGACTCTGAGCCACCAAGTAAGAGCTATCCTGGCTCCTCTGTAGGAAAGCTGCATATGACGTGACACATTGGAGCCTGACACATTGGCATTCGGTCATGCTTTCTTAATGTGACTCAGCTACATCTGCGTTCGTTATTATAACTCAGTGCCTAAGAGATGGATATTTTTAAAGACAAAGGGCCAGGCTTTTGGTGGAAACACCCCCGGCCTCCTTGTATTAAAAAAAAAAAAAGAGGCTCCTTCTTGTCTGGTCTACTTCAGTAATTGGCAGGATTTTGAGTAAGCTCTTTTAAAAGCCCTCCGTTTCTATTTTCACATTAAACACACTTGCAATATCTATTAAAAGCACAAACACTGAGGAACACACCAAGACTACCAATGAGGCTACATCTGGAGGCTCGGCTAAGACAGGAAGAATAGAGGGTTCGCTCTTGTGTAGTTTTATGTCTGGGTACATGGCGGGGGGAGGGGAAGTGCAGTGAGGGGGTGGGTGTCAATGCTACAAAAGAAAGGGGTGGACCTGTTCCCTCTTCCCTCTGACCCCTGTTCGAAATTTTCCCATGAACTAACTCTGTATCTGAGGGGGTCAACAGAAGAGGTCAATTCAGGATTTGATGACAACTAACACTGGACCAGGCCTTCATCCGGGGGAGTCTTTATGCCGAGTCACAAAGACGAAGCAGAGCAGATGCAAGGATATTTCTATTCTGCTGTGTTTTCTAGGACTCCTTTGCTTCATGACCCTTTGATGATTGACTGGTATCCCAGGGAGGATGCCTAAGGTCACACGGGGGACTCGGGAACATCTGGGAGAGGGCAAGGCCAGTGAGGGGGTTCAAGAGAGGGCCTCTAGGCCCTGAAGAGATCTTACAAGCCATTTTCAAGGTCACATTTGGGCAGGCAGCCAGATGTGTGAGCATGGACTTGCAGGGAGCCAGACAAGGGTCACTGGGACCCTGGTGGAGGGGCTGCCAGCAGCTGCCCTTTGGCTCAGACACAGACACGGAGCATCTAAAGCTCTTTTACCTCTTTCCAAACGCCTTTAGAAGGGCAGGGAGGGAAGGGAGGCTGGAAACTCGGGGGAAGAAGAAAGAGCTATCAGTCTGCTGAAATCTTCCAGAAACGTCCCCTGTTCCTACACACGTGTGTGTTTTGGATGAAAGTGCGTGTCCTGGGTTAAGGAAGATATAGTTCATCATCTGAGATTTCGAACTGTAGCTGTCAGTCAAGGGCCCAGGAAGGAAGCAGTGGGGCACATTAGGATCTTGGGGGTACTAGGTAAGGACACCCCTTGCAGAGCTTGATTGTAGGGTTTTAGGACTGTGGGTGGTTTCCAACGGGTATCCCGGGCTTCAAAGGGCAGGTATGGCTGAGGGGTGAGAAGTTTCTAGAAAGGGAGGCAGTCAATGCTACCTGGAGGAAAAGAGCTTGGAGACTGGGGAAGCTGACTCTGCTTTGCTCTGAAGCCCTGGTGGTTAGCTCCTCTTGCTTTCCCGAAAGAGGGTGAGCAGTCAGTTTTCCAGGCAGGGCAACCGGGAGGACCTGGGGAGAGAGGCAGCTACTGTGTAGACTGCACACCAGTGAGAACTAGGGGCTTTGCCAGAATAAAGTGGAGCATATTTATCTTGTTGGTACCTGTTAGCAAAGAGCACTGGTGCTGGTGTGTGTGTGTGTGTGTGTGTGTAGGTCCTCTGGTTTTTGTCCTCACCTTCTACCTTGGTAAAGCCCACCTCTTCGTTGACTTTTGCTGTATACTACAGGCTTGCTGTCCTGTGACTTTCCAAGGACTCTTCTATCTGCCTCCCAAGCTCCTGCAGGAGCTGGGATTGAATGCTCCAACTATGCATCTGACTTTTATATAGATTCCGGGGATTCAAACTCAGGCCCATAAGCTTGTGCAACAGGCGTTGTTTTTAACTCAATGAACCATTTCTGGAACACCAAGCTGACAATGTGACCCCTATTCTAATGCAGATGTGTAGAAACTCAACACTTTCATTTTTTTTGGTTTTGGTCTTTTTTTTTTTTTTAAGGAGAGACTATTTTGGTAGTTTTGAAAGTAGGACATAGGGGATTTAAAGATTAAATGTGCACACACAGCCAGATAAAGACAGAGAGACAGAGAGACAGAGAGTTCATTTGAATTAGCATGGGCATGCTTTTTTTTTTTTTTTTCAAAAATTTTAGGAAAAGAAAAAAACAGTTCCTGTTGCAAATAAGGAGGAGGAGGAAAGATGAAAGAAAATAATATTCCAGACAGACACACACTGGGAGCATTCCAGTGGAAGCACATTTTGCCAAGATTCTCTAGGAGAAAGAACAAGAAAGGGTTCTTGGCCCTGAACCCAGGGGCCAGCAAAGCGAGGGTCCGGCCAAGCTCTGTGGCAGCCAGTGATGACACTGTCAGGCACCAAGGACAGTCACAGTCTCCTGTGCAGCCATGGCCTTGTTATTAGATGCAGATATTCAAGCACCAAGGGAAAAGGCAAATTCGGGATAGAAATGGCAGGCTCTTTCAACCAAGGGAGACACAGGATCATATGCAGACATGGGGAGGGGCTGCCAGCGTCAGGAAGGTTCGAATCCTCCACAATTTCTAATATAGATTAATGGCTTGCTCGGGAGAGCGGCTGGTGACTTGCTAAATGTGCTGACCACTGGAAATTAGCAAAGGTGCCTGCTTAAAAAAAAAAAAAAGAAAGAAAGGAAGAAAAAGGAAAGAAAAAAAGAAAATGAGCTGAATCTGAATGTGCCTCCCTCATCCTAGCTCTGACATATGACAAACAAAATTGGTTGTGACAAAGAGAAAGCAACAAGCCCTAGGTGGTGGGGAATGAATGCCTCATGCCTATGACTGATCTCCATGGTAGCCTTTGCTGCTGTGGGCAAGAGCTTGGGGCTGGCCCTGGAGCCCGGTGGTAGAACCTCATGGCTTGTAACCACGATGCCCATGCCCTAGGTTCAGTCGCCAAGAATGCCAAAACAAGCCAGACCAACAGCCGTTGACTTGAGGTTGCAATGATCATGATTTATGTCATGGGGCGATGGATGGCTCATGGCTAAGTATGCTTGCTGTGAAGGTTTAAGGAGCTGAGTTTGTATTCCCAGAACACACATAAAAAGCAGTCATGTGTCTGCAAACCCTAGTGCTGGGGTTAGTGGGCAGAGGCAAGAGGATGGCTGGGGAGAGGTCACTAGCCAGATTAACTGAGAGATCCTGTCTCAAGAGAATAAAACTGAGAGTGGAGGAGGAGCATCTAGGACACCTTCCCTTGGCCCCTGCATTTGCATGATGGTACACACACACAAACATACACACACACATACACACGTACATACACACACACACATACACACAAACACACATACTCACACACACAGATACATACACATATACACACACATACATACACATACATGTACACACACATATACACATACACACACAAACATATACACACAAACATATACATACACACACATATATACACATACACACACATATATACACATTCATGCACACACACACATATATATATACATATACACATACACACAAACATATACACATATACACATACACACACAAACACATACATATACACACACATACACACATACCTACACACATACACACATATACATACAAGCACACACACACATATATACACATACACACACAAACATATACACATACACATACAAACATATACATACACACATATACACACATACACACACAAACATATACACATACACACATATACATATACACACAAACATATACACACACAAACACACACATATGCATACAGACAGACACACTCACACACTACTGTCCTAATGTCATTTCTGTTGCTACTGTAAAAATAACCTTGACAGAAACCAAATTAAAGAGGGGGAGGGGAGGGAGGAGGAAGGAATGGGAAAAGAGGAGGGAGGAGAAACTGCAGTCGGGACGTAAAGTAAATAATTAATTAATAGAAAGGTGGAATATCAAAACAACTTTTAAAAAGTGACTTAAGGAAAATAGAGTTTGTCTCAGTTCACAGTTCTAGGTTGTAGTCAGGAAGGCCAAGGTTAAAGCAAGTTAGAACAGCTTACCCAATCCCATCCACGGTCAAGAGGATATAGACCTGAATGCATGAGTGCTTAGTGCTCATCTAGCTCTGTCCACTCTTAGACGGCCTGAGAGTCCAATCTATGCAGTGGTGTTACTCATTTTCCGACTGGGTCTTCCTGCATCAGTTAAAACAATCAAGACCATGCCCCACAGACATGCCCATAAGCCAACCCAACCTGCATAATTGCTCCTTGAGACTTCCTTCTCAGGTGATTGTAGTTCTATAGAATTGACAATGGAAATTACTGCATCATACACCACACACACACACACACACACACACACAGTATACACTTTGCTACTTACACATGTATATATTTCAAAGTCATAGCACAGCAAAACTCTACGGGCATAATTACATGTCTTTCTGCTCACGACAAAAACGCGCGTGTCTCCAGAAATTAGAGCACATTATCCCAGGTGTCAGTGAAACTCGGCTGAAGCACTGCACACGGTTTTGGTAGCCACCTTATCAAAATGTTATTAATCTAACACTCGCAAGGTATTAAGGACAGAGTGGCAATTGGTTGGCACTCCAGTTTAAAAGTCTCGGTGTTCTTCAAAGGGCTGTATACCTCTGGCTTAGGGGAGGTTGGGAGGCACAGAAAATTTAAAGGAAGGAAATTACATGAACAGAATTTAGGCTCTGAAGTCTGTGGCATGGAGGGCTGACTCTATGGCAGGGAAACTGTGGAATTTAGAGGCAGTGTTAAAGGAAAATCTGCCTGCTACCTCAGTGCTTAAGAGATGTACAGAGTCTGGGGCTGCTGGGTTCAAGACCAGCTAGGCTACACAGAGTTCAAGGCCAGCCTGTGGGTTTTAACCAGAGCCTATCAGAACAAAAACATAAACAAAAGCAAGGTATACTTAAAGCTGCCAAGTTGTTTTTTCCCCCTTAAAAGCTATCAAGTAATTATGAAAAAAATCTGCATGCAAATTGAAAATAACAACTCACAATGAAGTAGGTATTTTGCCCATAGCTAGCTGAAAATCGGGATTTAGCATGGAGTTATCCTAGGGTGGGTTCCATAATTATGTTTACCACCAAGATTCACAATATTTTTATATTTTATTTCCATTTCTCTTCTTTTCAGACCAATCTAAAAGTGAGTCAGAAATCTTTTTTTGAAACTACATCTGCTTAGGGGCTGGGGAGATAGCTTGATTGGTGAAGTGCCTGATACACAGATATGGGGACCTGAGCTTGGACCCCAGTATCTGCAGAAAATGCTAAGCCTGGCAATGCGTGGCTATAAGCCTACGGCCAAAGAGGTAGAGACAGGAGCATGTCTGGGGTTTTCACCTCACGTTCCCCATTCTTCTGACATCATCTTGCCTCCTTTGAACATCAATAGCTCCCAGGTAGGACACCACTGGCTCTCTGTATACAGTATGCACTGGTGCCAACTCTATGCTGGGTGTCCTGATGAGTAAGGAGCCATTCTGTTCCCACCCAACATGGGGATGACAAATGTGTGCCACCACACCTGACTTTCTATTTTATTTATTTTTTTAAATGTATGTAGTACTGGGGATGGAGCATGGGTTCTTGTGTTTGCAAGGCAAGCACTTTACCCACTGTCAGCTATACACTCACAGTCCTTGGCGCACCAACTGTGGTGGTTTGAATATGCTTGGCCCAGGGAAGGACAACAAGGTGTGTAGTCTCACTGGAGTAGGTGTGGCCTTCTTGGAGGAAGTGTATCACTGTGGGGGTGGGCTTTGAGAGCTTCCTCCTAGCTGCCTGAGGAAGCCAGTCTTCCATCTGCCTTCGGAGAAAGAAGTTGAACTCTCTGCTTCTCTTGTACCATGCCTGCCTGGATGCTGCCATGTTCCTGCCTTGGTGATCATGGCCTGAACCTCTGAACCTGTAAGCTGGCCCCAATTAAATGTTGTCCTTATAAGAGCTGCCTTGGTCATGGTGTCTGTTCACAGCAGTAAAACTCTAACCAGATTTTATGTTTTCACTCATCTAAATTTAAACATCGACATGTGGCCTTTGGCTACTCTATTAGAGAACAGCTCCTGGCTAGGTAGCAGGAGGCCTCTTTCTGAGACTCAGCGGATGCCTATTAGAGATGGCCACCCTCCAGCCTAAGGGACACTCCTTGGCACCAGCCATAGAATGTCTTCAGGAGAGAATGAGCTGCTTTATTTCATGGCACCTCACTTTTTTGCCACATTTGAAGCAGGTTTTAGTCCCTGCCATTAATTAAGGACAGGGTAGAAACAAAAACATTTCAAAGGAACGCGGGCCCTGGATGTTAAAGCTGTCATCTTTTTACATGGCCCCATGATTCAACGATTAATGGACCTTAAAACAATCATAAAACATCAAGGCCTCTGCTCAAGCTTGGAACAGGGGTAGTTTTACCTCGGCTCCGGTCTTCTTGTTTGAAATTCATTGTGTGTCACGGGGCTCTGTAAACACTTTTAAGGATTCTGACATTGTGGTATGAGATACTGTTAATCTGTTCCCTCCCTGACCTTCATTGGCTGGTGGCATGGCGCAGCTGCGTGGAAAATTCATGAAAACATCAAGGATGCACTCCGCGACATAGACTAGGGCACAATAAACCTAAATAATGTCTATCCTGTGCAGATTCTGACTCGATGAACTGACTCCGGGAAGAGTCATCGAGCAACTGGGCTGTAAGGAGACCTCAGCAGCAGATACATTGTGTTTTATTTGTACAAACTTTAGAACAACTGTAGGGGGTCAATGTGAGAACCCACCCACCCCGCCCCCATTTCACAGATGAGCATACTGAGTCCTGGACGTGTGGTTAATAAGGGGCAGGGACAGAATTCAAATCCAGGCCCTCTCATTCCCTCTCAAACAGCACTTTTTTTTTCCTCGTGTGCAACTACTACAAACTAGCTATGTCAGTTTGCAGATGGTTGAAGATACACTTCATTTTTCTTTTCTTTTCTGAAAAAAATGTTATGCAGCTGAGTGTTTAGCCTGCGTGTATATACCTATAGCATATGCCTGTAGTGTCACAGAGGCTAGAAAGGGACAATAGACGACCCCCCCCCCCAAAAAAAAAAAAAAAACCCCTGGTATTACAGATGGTTGTGAGCTGTCATGTAGATAGAAGGGACTGAACACAGGTCCTCTGCAAGGGCAGGATGTGCTCATAACCACTAAGCCATCTCTCCATCCCCTATATACACCATATTTTTCAAAAGTGGCCACGGTGATTTCCCAATGCCACATTCTTTCCAAGAACCATCCCATTGCCCTGTGAGAAGGTGGAGCATCCTTCCTCTCCCCGTACACCTCAGTAGGCTTTTGGGTCTGCCCGGACAGACTGCTCAGAGAAGGAGCAAAGGCATGCATGACTTCCACAGCTGAATCATGAAAGGCAATGTAAAATCGACTTGGCTCTTTCTTGGGACACGTACCCTGGAAGCCCATATTTGCTGTATTTGGAGGAAGCCCTGGCTGCCCAAAAGCACTGTGAAGCGCCACAGCCAATAGCCAGCTTCAACTCCTACTATGATGAGTGGACAGCCTCTAGATGACCTCTGCCTTGGGCTGTGCCTTTTTGTCTTCAAGCTCCTTCTGTTGATGCTTGTGGAGATGGATACACTGTCCCCAGTGAAGCCTGCTGAAACATGTCATTACAGAGCAGTACGGCCTGGGGTGCTCTGCGGTAGGTACGGCATTAGTGACTAGAACATAGTCGAATTTCATTGAAACTCTAGAAGGGGCAATTGCTTCCATTCCACCATCAACTATGGCTTCTCACAAAAGATACACTGGGAGGGAAAAAAAAAAAAAAAGACATGGTCTTGGCTCTGGGGAAAAACACTAAGATTTGAAAAGCTTATTATAATAGGGAGTTAAATGAGATATTTGAAGGAGAAGAAAACAGAGTGGCTAGTAAATAACCTACAGGTTAGATTTATGTGGCTATACATTTACTAAACTGACTATTAAAATCTATAAATCTATACATGGGCACTGTATTAAGTCACTACATTTGGATCTGAAAGTTTTGTTTTGTTTTGTTTTGTTTTGTTTTTTTGGTGGCTTAAGTTGGCATTGGGTGCTACTCCAGTGTTCAGAGGCTGAGCAAAGGTTCTTGGCGTGCTAGGAAGGGGATCCTACAAGGCAGAGTATCTTGTTCTTACTGCATGCACAGCTCTCAACCATGTCCTTGGCAACTTGGGGAAAGAGCTGGAAAAATAAGACAAAATAAAATAAAACAACTGGATAATTGTAGGGTGATGCTGCCACAGGTCGGCAGGAGCGCTGTGACTTCTGCTTCACACCTCCGTGCCACACAAAAGGAACCCTTGCTCCTTTTATGATTTTATGATTAATTTGGTTTAATTACATGTATGTGTAGTACCTACAGGGTGTGTATGTGCACACGGGTGCTGTGCTTATGGGGGCCAGCAGGGGGCGATGGATTTCCCCTTGAGCTAAAGTTACAGATGGTTATAAGCTGTATGACTTGGGTGCCGGGAACCAAGCTCAGGTTCTCTGCTAGATAGAGTAGTCTGGTCTCTTAACTGCAGAGCCATCTCTCCAACCCCATTTGCTGTGTCTGGATAACCTAAAACCCCAGTGTGAAATACTCCATTCTGTCCACCTTCAACACGATCCATATCTGTGTCTGTTTGTGCTTGAGGATCTCAGGACACTGGAAAACGTTATCAGGCCATTCTCAAATATGTATTTTTCCTTTACTGGATAAAGTCCTTTTGTCTACTTTACATATTAAGCATTAAATCATCTCATTTATAAAATTTGCAATTTAGTAGTGGTAGTCCTCATTTCATTTACATGACTATATATACACTCTGTAAATATCCCTATTTTTAAGATGCATTACAAATATCAGGAGACAGAGCCATTTTGTACGAGCTTCCCAAACATAGACAGACAGCAATCTATAGGTATCCGCAGCAATATTTAAATCTTGTGCTGTTACTTTTCCCAAAATTTGGATTAATCAGGGTGCATTTTAAACCTATAAGGCCATCAGGGTGACATTCTTAGAATCACAAAATGCCTAGAGTATAAACAGGAAAATCTCTCTCTCTCTCTCTCTCTCTCTCTCTCTCTCTCTCTCTCTCTCTCTCTCTCTCCCCCCCCACCCCTTTATTGATGGCTGTGAATTTTCTCTGCACACCTGTACTATCAAGGTAACTTTTGCTATAAACAGCATTTTAAAATTATCACATAAAAAACTATCAAGCACTAAATTAGAAAAAAAACAGAAATCCGAAAGTGATAGTGAAATTTATGAAGCAATTCTGCTACACTCAAAGGCTCATTGCTTGG
Organism: Mus caroli; assembly: GCF_978045245.1. Lineage (NCBI taxonomy): Eukaryota > Metazoa > Chordata > Mammalia > Rodentia > Muridae > Mus > Mus caroli. The sequence continues at coordinate 14,424,749 of NW_028227265.1, forward strand.
CATGTAAAAAATTTTGAGCTGCCTGCAAGACCTGGGTAAGAATTTCTCTTTCAGTGGGGAAACTTCGATCCACAACAAGCTCTAAATGAGAGCTGCACACAGAACACCCGTGATGCAGATGAGCGCTTGTTTGCATGACTAATAGAGATAATATTAAAAGTGTTCTCTCATCATTTCAATTTTTTTCATTAAAAAAAATTTTTTTTTAATTTGGCTGAGTGCCTCTTTTTTTTTCCCCTACCTCCAAGAGCTGTTAATTCCGTTCACTGCCGAGCAAAAGTCAAAGTCACAGTCTAAACAGCCTGTAATGAGTTTTCAATGGCCCATCTCAATGAAATTGAGGGCAAAGACCAGCAGGCTCAGGCAGTGTCAGCCCTCGGAATTTATTAGCAAGGGCACATTGTGTTCAGGGGCAGGTGTAGCAGAGGGACTGAAGTTCCTGGGCCTTTCAAGGGGAGCCCAAGACCTTATTAAGAAGTGGTGTGTCAGCGGGAGGGGCTGGGAAGATGGCTCCATCAGTAAAGTGATTGCCGCACAATTGTGAGGACGTGGGTTCAATCCCTACCGCTCACACTGAAATCTGGGCAAGAGGAAGTTAAAAGTAAATAGATGAGCGCCAGACCTTGTCTCTCTCATAGCTGCCGCCCACGCCTGCTTGGGATTAGAGAGATGCCACCCAGAAGAGAAAGAGTTTTCAATCTTAGTGATGGGACACTCATTGTGGTTCCGCCACCAATCAGGGAAGATGATTTGCTCTTTGGTTAATCCAAGTTCACCAATACCTGCATCTCCTCTAGACATGCACACATCTCAGCCTGCTGATAGTGATAGGAACCACGGGGAGTAATATTTTCTTTTTCATTGCTAATCTTCGTTTAGGTGTGTGTGTGAGTGTGCACGTGTGTATATGTGTGTGTGTGTACGTGTTCATATACCCACATGAGTACACATGTACTTAGCAGCCCAAGGTTAATGTCGGGTGTCTTTCTTTATTGATCTCCACCCTATACAAGACACAGTGTCTCACTGAATCCAGAACACACTGTATTATGCTCTTGGGGATCCCTGCCTTTCTCATCTCTTTGCCTGAGTGTCGGAGCCTAGAATTCCACTCCTCATGCTTTCGTGGATGGGTTTCACCTGGGGAGCATCTCTCTAGCCTGAATTCTAATGCTTAGCTGTTGCATTTCTGTTGAGTTTCCCTACTGGAACAGTGCCAATAGCATCTCTGTGACTATGCTTCAAAAAAAAAAAAAATACCCTTTAACTTACACAATGCCTTTCTGCAGAGGTGCATGATTTCCATATAACACAAAATTCTTTCTGAGCTTGACAAATAAATCCAATCCTTGAAAAAGGAGAATAATTTAACAATACGTTCTCTGGCCAAAGATGTTCACAAAGCAAATACAATAATACATATGACTAAGCAGAGGCTAGGGAGGACCAATGACTTGCTTCTTTTTAGATGCTACTTTTAAATTTTTACTTTATTTTTGAGATGATCTTGCTGTGAAGCCCTGGCTATTCTAAAACTCACTATATGTAGACCAGGCTGGCCCTGAAATCACAGAGATTCACCTGCCTCTGACTCCTGAGTGCTGGGATTAAATGGCTTTAAAAGTTCTTTTTAAACAGGAAACCATGGGTTTTATGGAAATAACTTGCCCTGTGAATGGAGGTTGGGGGCCTTACACCAACTGTATATCATGGATATTAAATTATCCCTGACTCTAATGCATGTTTTAAAATGTATCAAGAACCTAGCAAGTGCTAGGCTTAACGGTGGGCATCGGCAATGCTGTGCCAGACCTTATGGTGAGAGTCCACTCCCCTCTCCCCTCTCCTCTCTCCCTTCTCTGCTCTTCAATAACTCAGTCCTTCACTCAGCCACTCACTATAGATTTCTAAGACCGCGTGACCATACCCCCAACTTGTTTCTCTACAGAGATCTTTTGAAATGTCCTTTAAAAAATTCACCTCTTTCTATTTTATATGTATGAGTAGCATGGCTCACATTCCAGGAGCCCAGAGGGCCAGAAAAAGACGTCAGATCTCTCAGGACTAGAGTAACAGATGGTTGTGAATTGCCATGTAGGTGCTGGGAACCAAACCTGGGTCCTCTGCGAGAGCAGCAAGTGCTCTTCCCTGTTGAGACGGCTCTCCAGCCCCTCCTACAGATTTCTTAATGTGTATTAGGAACAAAAATATGAATGCAATTCTGGGGGGGGGGAATGGCTGACCTCCGTGTCACCTCATTTAGCCTCACACAGGACACAAGGTTTCAGAGAAGAAGGGGGCACTTCCAAAGTCTTCCACAAACCCCCAGCTTCCAGTTTATTTAACTATGTGCTTCCCCGCATTCAGCCGAGGGACTTCACTTGGCCTCACACGCCTATCCCTGCTCTTCCCGGCTCTTCTCACATCGTATAGCATTGCAGAGAAAGTGAAACACATGTTAAATATCTCACACAGAACCTGTGGAAGAAGACCTGACAGTACAAAATATACTTCAAACACACACACACTTAAATTGTTCTGTGTTTAAGATGTATGTATACACCTGAATGGCATGCCCCGTGTAAGAGTGAAATTCAATCCTATGCACATTCTTCGCTGTTTGTACAACAACCACACTGCCGATGCTGACATCAGACAGAGGCCGGAGACAATGCTTAGTTAGTAATGTGCTCAACACTCGGGCACAGTGACCCACCAGTGACCAGCGTCTGGACACTTAACAGCTATCTGAAAAGTCAGGATGATGACATTTGTCCTGTATTCCCAGCATTGGGAGAGTGGAGACAGGCAGAACCCCAGAGGTCACTGGTCAGCCGGCAGAGCTCCCCTGATGAGCTCTGGGTTCAGTGAAAGATGCTATAACAACAAATGCCACCACATGAGTCCATGTACATACATGTGCACCAGTGGGCACACATGTGAATACCCTCACAGGGAGGTACATATATCCCCTACACACATACACATGGGGTGGGGGCGGGGGCAGCAGAGGTGGACAGAGACAAGCAGCGGGTGCAGAACTAAACACTTTTTCAGGACAATTTGATGATGTCCCTTAGTACAGATCTCTTAATAGGTGTTATGAACAGAGGTATGGACTGAACTGTGGGGAAAGCAGCTGGTATCTGGCATCAAGTAATTTGTGTACCAGACTCCCTGACAGACCTGTGGTCTGCATTATAATAACATCTAATCCTGTGCCTGTATCTTAGATTAGAAGAGTCTGACCTAAACACCTGCATAGAGCACGTGTTAAGACTCGACCTATAAAGTCAATTAACAGCTTTAGTTTTTGTATTTTTTTTTTAAGCAGAAATTCGAGGGACAGTGTGTGAGTGGGTGGGGTCCTAAGAAGCCTGGATCTGTCTAACATGGTGAGCGCCTTTACTCTCAGCGTGAAGTAGGCAAAGGCAGGTAGACCTCTGTGAGTTGGAGGTCAGCCTGGTCTACATAATGAATTATGGGCCAGCCAGAGCTATATGGTAAGGCTCTGTCTCAAACTGTCTAACTTAGTGACTGACTGGCTAATTCTCTACCTAAAAAAAAACCTACCACCAACTTTCTAATTCCGTGGGTGACTTTATACATAAAGAAAAAGCAAGGTCTTCATGGTGAGCGGTAAAAATTCAAACGCCTCCACGCGAGGACAAGATGCTTTGCTGACTTGAACTGTGTCCAAATGCCAAGAGAATCAAAGCAGCACACCGACTGGAAGGAAATGGGCAAGTGGTCTGCCACCCGAGGACGAGAAGGGATCGCGGGCAGAACAGAGAAACCCACAGCAGGAAAGAAGTCAGTTCCTGCATCCAGCCAGATCCAGATTTAACAGTTTTCTAATTTGTGTTTTGCTTCAAAAAGGAGGAAGGGTGGACTGGGGCTTAAAAGGGTCTTATGATGTAGGCCTGGTTGGCCTGGAACTCACTAGGTCAAACAGACTTGCCCAAAACATATAAAAAATTCCTCTTGCCTCTGCCTCCTCCCAAGTGTTGAGGTTATAGCTGAGCACTACCAGGCCTGACCTTTTTCCTACATTTTATTTTACAGAATTTCCATTAGAGAGCCTGGTACTTAATGGTTTATTCTGGGAAATGTCTTGCCATGAGTCTCTCCACCATCAGCCCATCTGTGGACAGCAGCAATGGACAGGATGAAGGCAGGTGGCAGAGGCTGCTGTCCCCGGAGAGGTTGATCACGAGGATCATGTATTTGACATTGGCTGGACACTCTGACTTTCTCCGAGAACACTTCTCATTCAAAAACTGGTGCTCCTCTAGAAAGCCCCTCTGGTGGCTGCAGCTGAGTCTTCACTTTTCCTGGCTCCTCCTCCTCTTGTCAGTAGCCAATGGGAACTACTGAGTGAAGAGAGCCAATGCAAGATTCTACAAATGAGGACAGACTACCACAGGCTCATTCTGAGCTCCCACGGAGGGAGATCCTTGCTCTCTAACTCTCCAAATTCATACAAGGTATAAAACAGCTCACTTTTTTTTGGCATTTTCTCTGGTGTCTGTGATAATATAATAACCAATCATTCAAGGGACAAAGGATTCATTTTGGCTTACAGCTCCTGGGAGGGCTAGACTCTATCCCAGCAGAGAGGATATGGCAACAGAAGCAAGAGGCTGTCCTGTCACAATGTATCAGCTAAGCAGGAAGTAGAGCATCAACAGGACCCTGGGCCAGACTCTACAGTTTCCAAGCCGGTCTCCCTGCAACATAATTCCTCCAGCAAGGCTCCACCTCCTAAATGTTCCCTGGCCATCCCAAACAGCTCCAGAAACTGGGGGCAGAATGTTCAAACACACTATGAAGGACATTTTACTTTTAGCCATGATACCCATTTTGCATGGAATGAAACCGGAGTACTTAGTGAGTCTACAGAATCTGGAACTTTCGGGTACCATTCTCTGATAGCTTGTCATCCATAGGATCCAAGCAGATCTTGAAACTGATATGCTCAGCTTTGTGTTGAAAAAACGCACAATGTGCATGCATGGAAAAAGCTGTCCATTCCCCGGCATCCCTCTGAAACATTGAGGGTGAAAACCTCAACTTTTATTTTTAAATTTTTTATCTTTTTTTATTTTTGGCTATGGAACAGTGAACAGTCACACAATCATTAAAATCGCATCTACCCCTGGATTTTCTCTCCTTCCCAGTTTTAATACATTTTTATAATTGCATTGAAGATATTCAACCCCTGTTTTTAGTGCAAAGATAAAATTTACCGACCGTGACAAACGTATCCTCTCAGAGCCTTCCCGAAGGATAACAATGGTTTGTGGCGAAACCCAAATGCTTGTTCCTTCTTGGCCATTTTAATGGAGTGACAGGACAAAAAATACTGACAGGAGCCCCATTCTCAAATTCTGTGTGTGTGTGTGTGTGTGTGTGTGTGTGTGTGTGTGTGTGTTGCACTTAACTGACCCAAGAGATTCAGGATGCTTTCCTTGTATCCATTAGGAACATCAACTGCTATGCAGTCTTGTTATACTGGGTGCTACTGGGACGGCTCCAGCCAACACAAAGACATCCAGTCAGACTCTCTGCCAATGACTGAGCCACTTGCCCCCTCTTTTCCTTAGGGAGTGTGTTTTGTGATGGCATCAAGTGAAAAGAGAGCATGAAGGAGCAGGGAATGTGGGGGTTGCCCAAGAAAGCAAGACTCAAGGTTAAGCGGGAGGGGGGCGGGGTGGGGGGAGAACTGCGGGACCAGGGAGGAGTCTCTGGCCTTCTGGGGTGCTTCTTCTCTGCATCTAGATATGGAAGGATTTCCAGCAGATTTCTGATCGCTCAGATGATATATAACAATGATCTTAAAAATAAACCACAAAACTTCCAGCTTTCAGGCTGTCTCACTGGTAAGACATCATCATCTTCCCTTAGTATATCTCCATCATGGATTAGTTCTTAGGCTTCTGACCATCACATCTATTTAAACATGTGTTTATGAACTCAGATGGACCCCTGGGGGAAAAATACACACACACACACACACACACACACACCATGCTGTCTGTAAGCATCTATTCTGAGGCCTTTCTTTGCATTTTGCAGAGCATACCCTGACCATGAACTAACTCAATGCTGGAGAGTGGAGACTAACTCCGGATAAACTTTTCTCGATGCCCCTCCCCTCTTTTCTTTGACCACACAGTTTGAAGTATTTCCTAACTTTACATAATAGCTTTGCATGAGAAACCCATGCCGGGGACCATAATGAAGTGAAGGTAATCTACACAATTTAAAAACACTTATTGTGACAGAAAGGATTGGCGAGGTAGAGGCCGTACAAGCACACATAAATGAAATGCATCCCACCGGAAAAGCCTCTTGCTCACACTGTCATTTAACGGCTCCTGAATTAATAGACCAAGAAAGGCACCACCGGCCCCAACAAAATGCCGTAAAACCACGGGCAGCGAGTGGTGTCTCCAACTTTCATTCCCTTGGGGAGAAAAGGACACTGCCTAATCTGTATTCAGTCCTGACATTGGCTGCATCTGATACGGAACATTAGCTTCTAAGTCTCTCAATAGACCAGTGTCCTTCAGTTTATATTACTTTATGTTAATAGTAGAAAAATTACACACAACATCATTTATCATTGTTATACTCGGCTATACATCCCATAGCTTACTGTAATATATTTATTTACCCCTGAGACGGGGAGAAATTAAAAATATATATGTTTCAAGAAAACCCTATAGGAAAAGAATCATTGTAAATCTCTTTAAAAACACACACGCACACAAACTCCCTTGGGGGGCAGAGAGTGATCTATTGTCTAGCTAAGACTGTGAATGACAAGAGGTTTCTGTCTAAGGACCCAGTACAGGCTGCACAATAATTCTGGAATATATAACAAAACACTTCAATTAATAATATATATTTTGTTCACTAGTTTCCCCAGATTTTCCTTCTTCATTTTTTTCATTTGTCTATTACATCCTTGGCTACCTCCGATTATTAACTTTTTTTGACGTCTCACCTCTCGCCAGAGGAAGCCAAGATTTTTATACTTTTCCTTAAGTCCTATGGAAGAACAGTGGTCACTGAGCAATCTATCTTTCTAGTCTTCCTCCTCCTCCTCTCCCTCCTCCTCTCCTTCCTCCTCCTCTTCTTCCTCCTCCTCCCCCTCCCCCTCTTTCTTCTTCTTTGAGACAGGAGTTCACTATGTAGCCTGGCTGGCCTAGAACTCACATGGATTAGCCTGCATCTTCCTCCCTGTGCTTGGATCAAAAGCACGCACCACCATACCTGACTCAAGCGTCATACTTACCCCTCCATATAGTATTTACCATATAGTCCTTCTTGGAGCACACATGGCACGGGACTAACTGCCCTGCTATTCCTGGGATCTTTCTGGATAGACAATCACAGAGGATTCTATGCCTTTTCCTAGACATCACCTGATTTTCTTCTTCATTAACCGTTTCCCATTTGGTTCACTGGTTTGAGCCTTGTGTTTTCGCCTCCATTTGATGAGAGTAGTGACAATAATAATCGGCATCAATGGCATTCTAGTCACGCGTCAGTCATTCTACTTGACACAGTGTCTTGTTTCATTCTCAAAGGTAGGTGTTATTGTTGCTCCCATTTTACAGATGTGAAAACCAAGGTTACAAACCACAAGAGACATAACCGGTACCCAGAGATACACTCAAGGTGCGTCCTGTATATGATGAATGAAGCAATAACAATCCAAGAACAAGGATGGAAAGTGATCATTGCATTTGGTGACTGGGGTGTACTCCCAGGTATACTCCCGGGTAGCATTCTCCCAGAGACTTGTGTCCAGGGCAATACCCTGGATTCTTCCTTAGAATTTTTAAGATCCATCAGTGGCCTCAACACAGAGGCCTTTTGGGGTACTCTATCAAGTCAGAAATCAAAGAAGAATCCTTGCTTCAACTTATAGATGACACCCAGACCTCACAGGTCTCCTTTCTACCCTATCAACTGACAGAACAGCCAGGCAGACAGAGGCACACACACAGCTAAAGAGCCAGCTTTCTGGGCTCAGGTTGCCTGCAGACAACATCTTTCCTGAAGAGCTCAGGTTAGGATAGGCAGAGTGGGGCACCTCGGCTTTCTCACCTCTAGAGAGACAATGCCCATGAAGTATAAAGGACACAATGCCTGTAGATCACTCAGGACACCTCCTGGTGCCTTTTGAGCATCAGTAAGCTTAAGGAATGCAGCCACCATCAGCATTATCACCAGCATCTCCCCCAGCATCAGCACCTCCTTCCAGAGAGGACATCCTTCACCATGAGCAGGCAGAGTGGGCTGGCTAGAGAAGAAGCTGGGGCGAAGAGCATCCTGAAGACTCCAGTCCTTGTAATGAGCAAATGTTTTTATGGCGACGTTAAGATTAATTTATCAAGCCGTGGATACGTGCAAAAGGAGAGGCACAGAATAGGTGCACAGGGGAAGGTAATTTCACTGTTCACCATTCCCCAACATGCTTGAACCTCCTGCATTCTTAGGGTCATCCTGCACTCACTTCCATGTAACCTGGTTGTTCATCTTCTGGGGCTCCAGCAAAACTGAGATGATAGAGCTGATGACAGTCACTGGAGCGGTGACAATAGCAGTTATAGTTTACTGAGACTCGCGATGAGCCAGGTGCTGGACTGGCCGTCTACAAATGGTTTCTGTAACCCTGAGATATTAGACACTATTTGCCAGGTGTGTGTGTGTGTGTGTGTGTGTGTGTGTGTGTGTGTGTGTGTGAGCTCGAGACCAATGCACAAGCAAATTCCATGTCTGGAGATGGCTTACTTCTTGTCATGTTTCAGTTATGAAACGTTGCTCCAAGGTATGGTGGCCAGCCACGATAGATAGATGGGACCTTTAGTGGGTGGAACTCACTGGGAGGAACCTGGGTCACTGAGCAGAGGGGTGGCGCTGGTTCCTCTTCTGCCTGCTTCTGAACCACCAGGCGGACAAATGTTCCCAGTGTGATATATATGACCTTATCGCAGGCTAAAGCAACAGGCTCCACCAATCCCATACTGAGAACTTGGAAACCATGAGCTAAGCCAACGCTTTCTTCTCTTTAAGTTGATTTCCTTGGTTATTTTGTCAGGGCTCTGGAAAGCTGATGAGCACAGACTCACACATGGGCTTCCTGACCCATCCTCAGGGGCTGGGCGAGGCAAAGCAGCTCCCTGTAGCTTCTTTCATGGGGACACTGGTATTCACGAAGGGTTTGCTCTCTGGATCTAACCATGTCTCCCGCAAATAACTCACCTCATGATAAATGCAGCTTGGGAGAAGACACACACATTCACGCCATAGCAAGATCTGAACCCAAGTCATAGGGCAGTTTACAATATGTCCTGGGACTCTTTGGGGACGTCTACCCAAACTAGGTCTTTTTTCCTGTCAGAAATGGCATTGTGTCTGGCATGGGTTCCCCTTAGAAACTCACCTAAACAATCTTTACCCTTCTGAGGGAATAAATATCATTTGTTTTTATTTCTCAATAAAATGTAGGATTCTAATTCATTTCCATAATAGCTAAATAATCTAAAAAATATTAATTTTTCTGTGTGCTATGTGACCACACTGCATAATATTTAAACAACGAAGATAACCTCTCTTGTACTACAGCTGTGTTTTATGCTAATAACCAGAATCATTTAATCATTATGGGCTAATGACCTGAAAAATTTCACTTTACAAATGAAGTCATATCTGGGCCTTGGGAAGGCAACACTGGATAAAAAAAAAAAAATGAGAGAAGTGGGTGTTCAATTTGTACTCTTGAGTGGAGAGCAGCAAGAGTCTATATTGGGCCCCATCAAATTGGAGACAGAAGGAACTGTCTGTGTACTTGGATAAGAAGCAGGAAGGGATTCTGCATCCTGCAGGGTTTAGCAGTATTGGTTGCACTTCTAGGATCTTAGGCAGGGTTGATCTGTGTCTCTCCTGCTGTCTGCACAGCCCTCTACCCACATTGCTTCAGTTCTGTCACTGTTAAACTTCAGGTTTCTGAGAGAACGGAGAACACTGTTGTGTATAGTCATGGTATCCTGCCGGTAAGTGACCTGCATCCTCCTGCGATTTCTTTTCAGAGATGGATAACAAGCCACCCTTAGCTATTCCACATCTGCTCAGACCTCATTTTAGATATGACATTCTCCACAGATATGCGGAGTAAACTCTGTCTTCCTCCCTGAGGGATGGCTCATGATAAATCTCGATCAGTTGTGCAGCGAGTTTGCACTCACGGCCCCATACCCTCTGCCACACAACCTGTTGTGCCCTCAGTCAGTGGGTGTGATTTCCTCTAGCCTGGAAGGAACCCAAGGCAATAGGGAGACAGTTCTGAGATTTGTAGTTTTCTGCCTGCCTGCTGTGTTTCTACCGGTTGTGAAAAGGCTCACCCTAACATAGCCGAGATCAGCCACCCATCAGCCAATTCCCAGCCTCATGAGCAAGATTAGCAAGCACCCTAGGTGAGCTGGACTAGGCTTATGAAAACCCAGACACAGTGAGGGATGCTGCGTGCATCTAAGGTTTCAGTGTGAGCAATGAGTCAGACGCCTGTGAGACCTGCCGCTGGTCAACTCAGGGTCTAGTGGTGACTGTAGAGTGCATCTCTGGACAGCACGAAATGAGATAAAACCTGCAGCTGGCTTCTTTGAGGAAGTCCTTCCCTCCCCTTGCCACCATGGAGTCCATTTGGTAAAGAGGAGAGAAGAGACGCGGAAGTGGCAGAGGGCCAACCTTCGCGTCAGTGAGGCCATTAAGTGAGCCCTGAAAACCAGCTCCTTTAAATTGCACGTTTAAAAATGTGCATGTTGCCTCCATCACTCACACTGGCCCCAGAGAGTCTGTCCTTGGCTACTGAACCCTTCCAAATGACTAAGGCCCGAACTCACTTCAACCATAGATCAGCTATGGAGTAGTGTGTGTGTGTGTGTGTGTGTGTGTGTGTGTGTGTGTGTTCATTCAATCCCTGGTAGAGGGAAGAGAAAGTAGTCTATATGTATAATGTGGCCTCACAAAAGTATGTCCTCCTGATATTGTCCACAAATGCACAATGAGTGTAAAGCAAGCCAAGGATACCACAAATGACACTCTGGTCCTCTACCTTCTCTGCTCCTCTATCTTAAGGGAACAGGGACTCCTCCATCCCTATCCTGAGGACTGGAGCTGGTGTTTTCTAATATTACTCATTTGTAACTTGCAAAGCCACTCTGGCTTTCTAGAGCATTTGTGATTATAGTTCATGGCCAAGTGCATGAAGGGAAAAGAAAAGGACCATATATATAACTTCAGCCTCATTTTCTTAGTGCCTAAGATGGCCGTCCATACCAACAGATGGTTTTTCCCTGGGAAGAATTCCCGAGGTTGTATGTTCGTAGAGCACTGCAAATAATCCAAAGATATCATTTGTTTTATTTACGGAATTTCTCCTATGTGCCCGATGTTACAGATTATCTCTAAAACACTTTATCCACTGAAAAGCACAATGAATGGGGAACAACTGTTACCATTTTATAGTCAGAGAAAGAAAGTGGGGGGCTGAGGGGCTAAAGCATCGTGCCCCAAGATACCCAGCTATGTGGTAGAGGCAGAGTTTGAGTGTCAGTCCTTCTGACGTGGAATCCCGAGATCACGGCTGTCATAAGCTGCTGCAATACCTTTGGTAGAACAGATGTGTAAGAGGAGAATTCACAAACAAATGCTCAGTAAGGGCTCCAAGTGAGAAACAGGAAATGCCCCCGCCAAGGTGCTTCCTGGTGAGCAGAAGCCGGTCCATGCCGCCTCACAAGAGCTGCGTTGTACGATCCTAGGGGTCGTATATCCTAACTGTTGAACGTGGCCATGGTTAAAATGTAATTTTGTTGATCCTAGATTTCACTTAGGAACACAACGGATCCCTAAAAATCCGAACTGATCCCGACAAATAACATCAAAGGACTCCTATTTTCTGACTCAAAGTTCATTTCCATGGACAAATGTCAAAATAGTGCACAGCTGGCCCCAGGACAGACATGTAGGTCAGCTGACTAGAACTGAGGGTCCTGAAAACAATCCTTACTGCGATGGACAAGCAGCCCTTGCTGAGGTTATAGAAATCCTTTAATGGGGGAAGGGACAGTCTTGGTCAGTGGTGCTGGCACGAGTGGACATCCCCACACAAAGTGATAAGGGTGAACCTCAGATCACACGCAAACGTAAACGTAGCACAGGTAATAAGAATAATGTAAGAGCTGACACTGCTCATCTCTGAGGCTAAAACTTGGGGTAAACCCATCATGACCTTGAATTTGCAACGGCTTCTTAGACACCTCAGTGAAAGTATAAGACCAGAAAGCGAGAGACAAACTGGACTTCATTAAAATCTTAAATCTTGCTACTCGAAGGACATTATCAATATTAAAAGGCAGTTTTCAGAATGGGGGTAAATGCTTGCAAACCACACAAAGGTTTATTATGTGGCAAAGGCAAGACAACTTCATCAAAATGGCAAAGGTTAGGGTGGTGGACAAGGGACTTAAATAGATATCGCTACATTGGACTTATTCAAACGGTAAGGGACAGGCGAGATGGCTTGCACGATGCCTAAGCAGGTGCTTGCACCTGCTGGTGAACTTGACAACCTGAGTTTGATTCCAAGGACCCACATGGTGGAAGGAGAGAGCCAGCATCCATAAGTTGTCTTCTTACCTCCACATGTACACCATCAAAACACACACACACACACACACACACACACGCTAAACAAAAATGTAAAACAAAAAAACAAAAAAACCCTATGAAAATCGCCTTGAACAAATAAGTAGTAAACGCATAAAGCTTTTTAACACTCAAGAAAGCAAAAGCAAAATAACCCCCAGAGATGATAATAATTTTTTAAAATACAAGTATGGCCAAGGGTAAGGTGAGGTTATAACCCTCATACATTCGCTGGTGGGAATATAGATGGTGTGGCCAATGTGGAAAGCCATTTTATATCTCTTTTAAATGCCTTCTATAGAATTACCATATGACCTAGCTCTTTCATTCCACTGCCCAAGTGACTAGAAAATAGCTACCCACGAAAGACCGGAACATAAATTCTTATAGCAGCATAGCTCACCTTAGCCCCAAAGCAAAGACCACCCAATGCCCAGCACAGGATAAATAAAGTACAGGCTTAGTGAACATTAGTCACGCGCAGTGGGGAGCATGGAACACAGATACGTTGCCCAACATGGATGAACCAACAAGAACATCCTGCCAATGGGAGAAAAGGCCTTACGCCTCATGCTTCCACGTAAACGCTATACCCAGAAGAATCATGTGCATGAACACAAATATTAAATTAATGGTATTGGGGCTTGGGGTAGGGCAATGAGAAATGGCAGCCTCATGGACTCAGGACCTCTTTGGGGGATGAAATGTTTAGGAATTTAATGCTGACTGGAGCTCAGTACTGCAAAATGTAAGAAAAGCCACTGAATTTTTATCCTTTATTGTGTGAAAGGGTGATTATTGCGTCAGTTCTATCACAACAAGGTATATAAGGAAAGTTCTTGGCCTGAAGGGAATGCAGTATACCTGCCAGCAACTCTACAAAGAACACAGCAATAAAGTAATGGAAGAGATCGGTGGCTATGAGTGTATGTATATGTCTGTGTATGATTGTGTGTTTATGTGTATGAATGTATGTATGTGCACACGTGCATGTGTTTGTTCATCTGTGCTATGATGGTCTGCATATGCTTGGCCCAGGGAGTGCTACTGTTGGGAGGTGTGGCCTTGTTGGAGTAGGTGTGGCCTTGTTGGAGTAGGTGTGGCCTTGTGGGTGTGGATACCTTTTAATACCCTTGTCTCTTGAAGGCCCAGAATTACAGATGCGTGCTACCTACCACACATCTTATTGTCTCACAGCCCCGGAATTACAGATTCCTACACACATCTGATTGTCTTACAGTCAGTGGCATCTGCAACCGAAGTTCCCGTTCCCTCCTCAAGGATTTCGTTTTTACTTTTCCTTGCTAGGGCAAGTGCAAATGCTAACCAATATTCATGTTGGAGACATACCTTCCAATCACAGTCTCCGCTGTGGCTGGGCATCACAGTACGGCGACACTCAGAGAAAACACCAAGTGAGCCCTGACTGTCACGACTCTCCTACCATTTATTACTTGTGAGCTGTGGGCTGGGCCTACGTCACGCCCGTACTCTCTAAGAACCTTGTGCTGGTGTGCCTGTGATGTCATAGGCACAGGGCTCTTCTCTAGAGAGGCAGCGGTTACACATTGACTGCTCACTACCCCTGGCCCTGGGTGAGCTTGCAGCTTTGTACGCTGAGAAACAGCCCTGACAGTAGTACCTGCCACTCAAAGGAGCCTTTCAGAGTTAAGGTGCTGAGAGCTGCTGCTAAGAAGTGAGACTTTCTACAGCCACAAGAGGCGCTTGCCCCTCCCTCCCTCAGTGCTGGGAAGGCCTAGAAGTGCCAGGGCCCCCTTCGCTGGCAGTGCCTGACAGTAACGACACTCTGTCTCACTTTGCTTAATTCTTAGACAGCCAGTCACACTTGGTTATTGTTTTTAGCTGTACAGACTACTATTGAATTATTTTTATAGATGCTATTTCTCAATTAGTGAACTCCCTGGAGACGGTAGAAGCCTCTGGAATTTAGTTTCTCTCTGGCTTTAATCACCCTGGCTACTTGGACCACCTGGGAACTGGTTTAGGCTCCTTTTGCTGTACTTACCAAGACTGGCCTCTATCCAGCTGCCTACCTGGCTTTTGCCCATGGAACCATGGGCTTTGAATGTGATATTAGGCTTGTCAGTCATTGCCTGTATCTTCCAGAGAACCTTTAGGAACTGCCAGCCAAGAGTGTCCCTGGGAAGGCTCGGGACTGACAGTGGGTGCTTTAGGCTACGGAGAGAGGCCGACCTTGGAGTAACGGGGTTGGATGGAGATATCAAACCTTTCATGTCTAGACTGTTCACCATGCTTTTTCTCATATGCCCCTTGTCTGGAAACAGTGACAGTAGGGCTAGGGAGATGGCCTGGTAGGTAAAATGCCCATGATCAAGCATGAGGAGCTGAATTAGATCCTTAGCACTCAGGGGCATTTAAAGGCCAGGCAGGGACACATGTCTACAGTCTCAGCATTGCAGCGCTGAGGCTGGCGAGGATGAACAGATTCCCAGAGCTCACTAGCCAGCTAGCCTAGTCAACAGGTGAGTGCCAGGTTCAGTGGGAGACCCTGTCTCCAAAAAAATAAAGTAAAATGCAAAAGAGAGAACAACCTCTGATGCCAATTTTTGGTCTGTGTACATGTGCACAAATGTGTGCATGCTCCTATATGTGCATGGGTGTATACACAAACACTAGCACACTCACACATTGGAGTAACAGGGGTTTGATGGAGATATCCAGTCTCTCTCTCTCTCTCTCTCTCTCTCTCTCTCTCTCTCTCATCAATGACAGTGGTGACCACTGACATTTACTGAGGGTCTGGCAAGTGTCAGGGTTTCATCACGGTGCTCAGCCTGTACCCATTTAATCCCCACAAACACTGCTTGGAGAAGTTACTGTTCTTTATTCCCTCTTTGTAGACCGAGGAGGACTGGAGAGATTCCGAATGCCACTGCACACGGAGAATCAGGGACACTGCGTGGGACAAAGTGAGTCCTAAGAACAAAGTAAGTCCATGTCACCCCTGATGTCATCATTGTCACCATCAACATCACAGAACTGACATCGCTGTCACCTGCATCATGGACACCAACACCGCACCAACACCAAAGTAAGCAAGCAAGCACGAAAGCAAACAAACAAACAAAGAGCCCCAAGGGGTATGGTAGGCACACCCTTGGTGCCTAATAAATGCCAGCTCTCTCCCCTGCTTCCCTGAGCCCCTTCCACCTTGTACAAACTCATTCCAGCCTATCCCACTCCTGTCCCTTGTTTTGGTGCAGAATGATCTGCTTGGCAGAAGCACTCGCCTCGCGTGTGGCTAAGTGTGCGTGTGCAAAGTCCTCCTGCCAACTTTCTCTCTTGGCAGTGGCACCTCACAATCCGCCTCCTCCTCAAGGCCAGGCGTGTCCCCATCAGGCCACCCCTACCTTTGCTTGCCTCAGCATGCTGTGCTAAAGTGCAGAGGGTCCCATGTCTTGTCACAGACAGGACCCCACGTCCTGTGACAGAGCTCAGGAGAAGCCCAGCAACATCTATGTGTGTGAATGTTAAGTCTGGTGCGCACAACCTGGCTACCACACAGCCATTATAAATCATTTCTCACTCATGTGACGGTACAGGTTTTGGTTTTATTTACAACGTCTGAGTCACAGTCTCCCCTTTTGGTGTCAATTAAGTAGACTGTTGGTGTTACCCACAAATGAGCTTGACGTTGGAAGTGTCTTTGGAAAGATCGCACACAGTATGATTATGGTAACAATCGAAACACTAGACTTGCAGAAAGGTTTGAAAATGGCCCTGCTGTGTAATAAAGCTACACCCGAAAGAGGCAAAGCCTTCTTAATATATACAGAGTGGATCCTACAAGATTGGAAAGCTTTGGGCCATTGCTTAACTGACGACATTTATTCCCTCTCTTAGTGGGACACAAAATTATAAAGCATCTTACAACTGGCTGCATTACATGTTCATAAGCATGGCATGTCAAATCATGGCATGTCAGGCCTCGGCAGTTCCGAAATAACATCGTCAGAATGCCTCAAATTACAGTTGACAGAGTAGGATACAGAGATGGAGGACTGGAAAGAAACCGGGGGTGGGGGGAGAGGGGGAAGTGGCCAATGGAGACTGGATATGAAGGGCAGGGTGAGGGTGGAGCCTCCCAGGCTGGTGGAGAGAAGAGAAGGCATTCATTGTGTGTGTATGCATGCATGCATGGATGTACACATGCCCTCTGTGTATGTGTGTCTATGTAACTGTATTTATATATATACATGTGTTCACTTGTATGTGTGCATGTGGAAGGCAGAGTTCAATCTCAACGGTTGTTCCTCAAGTACCATCCATAGATCGTTTGAGGCAGGGTGTCTCCTTGGCCTGACGCTCACTGATTAGGGTAAACTCGCTGGGAAACACCTGTCTCTTCCTCCCTAACACTGAAATTGCAGGCTTGTATCACTGTGCCTGGGTTTTAAAATGTGTTTTCTAGGGAATGAACTCAGGTTTCCCAGGCTTGCAGGGCAAACATCGCACTGACAGAACCAACTTGAATTGGCTGAGACGATCGATCGAGCAAATTTTAGTGATTTCTTCCCCATGGTGGGTGTGCTTGTGCACTCCCAGAACACTTTGGGACCATAGCCTGAAGTGGGGAGAAGAGATACCCTCCCAAGCCTCCCAGACAGGGAAAGGGAAAGCCTGTGAGTGGGCGGGGCTGTGTGAGCGGGGCTGGGTGGGAAAGGGAAAGTCCGTGAAGGGGCGGGGCGGGGCGGGGGTTGTTAACTGCAGAGGAAAGTGATGTGATACCCACCACTGAAGGGAACAGGCATCTGCCTGGAAGATGAGTAAGAAGCAGGAAAAAGTGGATCGAGTGGGGACAGGGCAGGTGGCAGGAGGAGAGGGGAAGAGAAGGGCTGGGAGAAGGGGAAAAAAAAGACATAGCCGGAGGGCAGGAGACTGGAAAGAAGAGAGAGTTACTGGCCAATGATTCAGCCCCTAAAACAGCTCCTCAGCCTCACTGGCTTCTTTCTCCTTCCCCCCTCTAAAAAGAAACCACTATTACTACTATTACGATATTACGCACAGATTCACCTGAAGCCTTGGAGTGGTTAAGAGCAATTGAAAAGGAATGTGGGCTGGCGAGATGGCCCAGTGGTTAGGAGTGCTTGGCTGTTCCTGCAGGGTTCTAGGAATTTGACTCCCAGCACCCATGTTGGGGTAGCTCACAGCCATCTGGGACCCCAGCTACAGGGAATCTGATCCCTTCTTCCGGCTCCGGTAGGCACCTACAAACACGCCATACATATCCAGGGATACAAATACATTAAAATTAGATCTTTGGAAACCCATTGTGTGTTCGTGTTGGGGTGGGGAGTGTTTGCATGTGTGTGGCGTGCAAGTGTACCGGTGTGCTCGCCTATGTGTGCACGTGTGAAGGACAGAGGCCGACCAAGTATCTTCTCTACTGTTGTCTAGCATATTCTTTGAGGCAGAGTCTTTCACTGAAGTTGGAATTAGCCTTAGTTTAGCTCGGCTGTCGGGCTATGAAGCTCCTAGGATCCACTGTTAGCCCACTTCTCCAGAGATAGGTTTACAGACGTGAGAGGCTATGCCGGATTTTTTATGTGGGTATTGAGGATCCAAACTCAGCTCCCCACGCTTGTCCAGTACGGTATCTACCCACTGACCCATCTCCCTAGCCCCAGTGTGCACATGCATGTGTGTGCCAGAAAGAGACATCAGCTCTTGGGGCTGGAGTCACAGACACTGTGAGTGTCTGATGTGGATGCTGGGAAACAAACTTGCTTGGGTCCTCTGGGCAAGAGTAGTTTTGACCATATTGTTTGCACTGTAATCTGTGTACCTGTAGCTTTAGGAAAAAAGTAATGGCGTCACTGTGAGGTCTCAAACGTTTTCACAGGAACATGTCATGGGGCAAGGTATGTGCTCAGTACCTGTCACCTGCAGATCCCACCGCCAACAGCCACACTGTCATCACCATAATCACCTTCATTGTTATCATTTAAAAGACAAAAATCAATGTCCAGATAAGAGACTACATAATAGCATTTGCAGACAGTGGGAAGGTAAGAGTGTTAAATGAGAAAGACGCCATTTCCTAGAAGGTCTGCCTGTCTACACCTGGAGCAGTTGGGCCAGGAACATTCTCTCCCTTCCAGCCCTTCCCATTGTAGATGGGCTCTGTTGCCTCTGTTCAGATATCATCTCCTTAGCATATTCCTCAACACACACACACACACACACACACAGGTCTGCCCTGGTTGACTTTCTTCTTTTTAAAAAGATTTTTATTCTATTTTTAATTACATGTATGTGGGGGGAGGGGCTATGTGCACATGCATGTGTGTGCCAGAAAGAGACATCAGCTCTTGGGGCTGGAGTCACAGACACTGTGAGTGTCTGATGTGGATGCTGGGAACCAAACTTGCTTGGGTCCTCTGGGCAAGCAGCGGCTGTTCTTAACCACTGAGCTGTCTGTCCATCACTGAGCCATCTGTCCAGCACTCCTCATGGCCCCTGTGATATTGGCTTGTCTGCTTGTTTACCGTTCTCTCCTCAATACCACGGAAGCCATGTTAGACCAAGGGCTCTTTTGGTTTTGAGTGAATTTAGTATTTTATTACAGCCCTTAGCTCTGTCCGATGTCCAAAGGATAGGAGCCATCTCAATGAGTCAGTCATTTAGCCCATGATTGAAAGAATGCTCTCCAAATGGTGATTGACTGGACATAAGCCTGAGCTTCTAAGGCTGGGGGTGAGACTTTGGACTCAAGTTTTGAGGTCTCTAGGCGTCTGACAAAAATTTGAAGTACCTAGAAAGAACCTGGTCAACACCATTTATTTATTCAAAATAGCTTGTTTCTGCTGGGGAGTGGTGATGTACAGCTTGAATATCAGCATTTGGGAGACAGAAATAGGTGGCTCTCTGAGTTTGAGGCCAACATGGTCTAGCAAAAAACAAACAACAAAACCCACAAAACATCCAACCGACAACAAAACCACCTTGGTTTTGTTTTTTAAAGCTCCACCAGGAAAGCTTCCCTGAGGCATTTCTGAGGCACACACCTTTGGTGTATTTTGCTTATAGGGAGACACCTGACAAAGAAAAGACCTCCCTTGACATAGATGACACAACCTCTTGGCTTGAAGTGTCAGCATTCCCCTCCCTCAGCTTGCTGGTGCATCTGTAGGTGAGCAAGCCCCCGTGGCTGTGCTTTTCCCACCAAGACGGACTTTAAGCCCTGAACTGTGAGCCAGAACAAAGCCCGTTCCCCCGAAACCGCCTCCAAGTTGAGCACTTGGCCCTGGCTATGAGGAAAACCAAGCATGCCTTTGCTGCAGTTTTCAACTGTGTTCTCCCTAGAGATGCTGGCCTTCTGTACTGAAGGTTGGCTAGAAAAGGCTCCCTGCCTGGGCTTCTTGATCTGGGTGGAGCCTTAGGTTTTAAGCTAATGCAGGAGGCAAAGCAAGGGAAAAAACAGACCTTTATACCTGCCCAGTTCCCAAGTCTTTTTCCCTCCATTCTCCTTTTCCTGTCCTGTGGAGCCAGAGGTCTGATTCTCCCCTTGGCCACCAATCTGCTGCCTGAGAATTAAAACAAACAGACAGACAGACAGACAAACAGACAAACAGACAAACAGGGCCCTGTCTATCCTGACCTGGAGAACAAGCTCCCAAATCAGGCTGACTGACTACGACATTGACTAGCTCTGAGGGCTGGGTGGGGCCAGTTGCTATTCTCTGGGTTCCGCAGCTCGAAAGTGGAGTAGTGCAATCTCTCCATAGGCCAGTCAGGGATAAAACAAGCATACAGTGTTGCACAAGCCCCTCCCACAGAGCAAGTGAGCGGGCCTTAGCTAGCCTTGGTGGGAGCTGCCTTTCCTGGACTTACACAGTTTATTTTTAAAGACTCAGAAGGACTTGTTGGAAGCGTATCTGTTTCCCAATGGTGGGATATGCGGGGTAGATAATTTTAGGTGCTACAGAGATTCCCCCATAAACCCCTTCCAGCTATAACATTCCAAGAGAAGATTAAGTTCATTGCTTTAATTCAGACCTGTCAACTCCCCCACAAAAATAGCTAGGAATCTAAACTAGGGTTTGGAATGAAACAAGCAGGTGATTGCCACCGGGAGGTGGGGGGAGGTATCATATTCCTGTCAAGAGCCACCTTGTGGAAAGTGCACACTGCTGGGTATACATGGGCGTTCTTTAAAAGAACTAGCCTGGAGCTGGTGCTGGAGGCCCCGACCAGTGCCTTTCAAAGGAGAAGACAGAGGTGGCTTGGGCATGGCTGGGGACACAAACGCAATGGGTTATATGGTTTTTCAAGAGAAATCTTCCTTAAGAGGAAGATTTTTTTTTTTTTTTTTTTTTTTTTTGCATGCTCACATGGGAGAGCAGTAGGGGGAGGAGGCTCTCACCTGATGTGCTGAGAAGACACAACGGAGAAGGTGCTAAATAAAATGACTGGGAGATCGCACCTTTAATTTCGTACCTTGAATTTCTATTGCGTCGGTCTTCTGAGAAGCTTGGAACGCTCACCCAGATTGCGAAATGACTTGGCCCCGTCCTCACAGTCATCTTGAGACCAGGATGACAGCAGGGACATGTGACACCCTGCTCAACAACACAGACATCAGTCGTGCAGAGGTCCGGCACTGGGTAAATACCAGTCTATTTATCAGCTTGTGGCCTTGCTGTCACCTCATTCCTTACCAAGTGCTAAGCCAGTTATATGAAACCTGCCTTCAGCAGGGGTGGGGACTAACGGGGGGACTGAACACTGGTTACCCAGAACTGGCGTGCGAAAGAATTCACCAGCCAAGCTGGGGAGGTCAAAGAGTAAATCGGGAAGCAGGTTGCATGGGGTTCAGGCTCACCTCAAGAGGAAGCTAAAGTTGGGAGAGGAGACCATCACAGACATGAATCTCAGAAGTGCCGTCTCTGTAGCTGGTGCTAACAGCCCCAATAAGCTGCAGTGTGTTAGCGTGTACAGAAAGTAGCTGTCCTGGGATTTGCCATGTGCCATACAACTTGAGTTCCATCCCTGGGGATCCACATGGTGGAAAGAGAAAAGAGACTCGCAGAAATTGTCCTCTGTCCCCCCCCACACATGCACACAATACAAGTAGGGTTGTTTGTTTGAATTTTTCAGGCTGGGGAGATGGCTCAGTGGGTGACACTCTTTCTGTGCAGAAATGAGGCCCTGCATCCAGATCCCCAGAAGCCACAGCAAAGCGGATGAGGTAGTGCATACATTCACAGAGCAGGAGCTTCTACCAGGAGAAAGGAGGCAGAGGCAGTCCATGAGAAGCCTACAGGCTGGGTAGCAGAGCCTATGCCGTAGTGAGTGTTTAGAAAGATCCTGTTTCATAGGAGGTACACACCACAGTGCACATTTGCTTATAGTCACTGCCCCCACCCACCCCAGTCCACACTCACACATACACAAGTTAAAAACAAGCAAACAGGGGATGGAGAGATGGCTCTGTAGTTAAGAGCAGTAATAACTCTCTCTGGGGACCAGAGTTCAGTTCCCAGCACCCTCATGGAGTGGCTCACAACTGCCTGTAACTACAGTTCCAGGAGATTGGATGCCCTCTTTTGGCCCTTGCAGGTACCCATACACACACAGTATGCATATACTCACTCAGGCACTCATACATATACACACACAAAATAAAATCTTAGAAGAAAACAAGATAGAAACTTACAGGTGTGCACTCTTGTGCTAGCATCTTCTTGGATGCTATGGCAACACCAGTTTTCTCCTCACTGGTTATCAATCTCCACATTCAGGCTTGCTGACTGTTACTCAGAGTGTCTGACCCCTGTGGACCAGAAACCCTCAGGAGCAAGGCACAGTGTTGCCTTTTGTCTGAGTCTCTGTTGCCTTCATAATATTGTAGAATACAACAGCCACCAGGGACATCAGACTTCTTAAGTTCTTTAGATTCAATTCAATCAAATCAAGCTTCTAGACCCTCAGTCATACCAGCCATGTTTCAAGTGCTCCTTAGCTTTGAGTGAACACTGAGCTGGACCATACAGACACAAATCACCTCCAATTTAGAATACAATGTCCTACTGGGCAACGTGGACACATGGGTGGCAGAGACTCAATGTGGGTGTCTGTTAGGTAGGAGAGACAGGGAGTACAGCCAAGAGCATGATGGAAGAGAGAAATCAAGGGACAGTAATTCCTAAAAACCTAATCCCTGAAGCCTCCCTGCCCTGATCTCATGCTTGCCTATGCTCTTTTTCCTCAGAGATGTTTTAAAGTCTCACAGAGATGTGAAGACACACATGTTATGTAAACACAGGATTTGGTGGACTAAATGCCCATAAGGACTCCAAATGAACTAGCAGGTTACAGGACTGGGCTGGGGCGGTAGCTCAGCCTTAGAGAATTTGCCCAACATCCACAAGGCCCTGTGCTTAAGTCCAACACTCCTAACAGAGAAGAACTTACACCTCTCAGCAGGTCACACATACTGCTGCTGAACAGGCAGCCATGTTCACAGTTCCTTTATTGTGGGTCCTCGGGATCCTGTGCTGGTTAGCTTTTGTCAACTTGACACAGACTAGAGTCACCCAGGAAGAAGGAGCCTCAGCTGAGGAATTTTCTCCATTAGACTAGCCAGTGGGCATATCTGACTTGACCACCCAGTCCACTGTGGGTGGCGCTACCCCCAGGCAAACCAAGAGGAGCAAGCCAGTATGCAGAGTTCCTTCATGGTCTCTACTTCACCTCCTACCTCCATGTTCTTGCCTTGACTGCCTGCCTTGTCTTCCCTCCGTGATGAACTTCAATATATAAACCCTTTCCCAAAAAGCTTTTGGCTGTGGTGTTTATCATAGTAACTGAAAGCAAGTTAGGACAGATCCCCATTTGACAGATGAGGAAACCAAGAAACAGGAGGCAAGGAACAGGAGGCTAAGTTGGAGTAAAGGGAGTATCCAAGGCAAGGAGATCTGCTTCTGGATGCCAGAGTAGCAATCTCTGTGCTTATAGTCCAGTCAAATCTAGGAATCGTCCTGAAAGTACCACCCCACATCCTTGAAACATGCAGGGCGTTTTCTTCCTTCTCAATTCACTTTCCAAGTGTCTTCTGTGTTTGGAAGCTGAACTGGGGCCTACTGAAGAAGCCATGATGTCTTTGAATAGGACCTTGATGGGGTCAAACATCTGATCTCTACAGGGAAGAATAATTAATGTTATGACATGGTCCTGAAGTAAGGATTCTGGTGGCTCCTACTGAGTTTGACTCAGAAGGACAGGGGCTCCTACAGAATCTCAATATATACTAATTGAGCAATGCCAACGAGACCAGGCTGATAGGGGTTAGTCTGCTCTTGATTCAGGAGCAAGCAGTGAGCTGAAGGAAACAGTAGCCAGCATCGCAGGGAAAATGATGGTAGAGATTACCATAATACTTCTCATCCCACTTCCTGTGTGAATAACTACTGGGTACCTAGTTGCTAAGGTTCATGTCTTGTCTGTAAGGAAGACATTGTTATTCTCATGGGAGCAAGGTGGCAGTGGAGGTTCAGGCCTGCCTCTTTCCCCACCAGGTTTGCAGAAAGGTAGGTAGTAGTCTCCAAACCTTTGATACTCACCCCACCCCAGAAGGGTGCCATGGTGGCTTCTCGGTTTCAATAAGAGAGGAAGAATGCTGTGAGTATAGCTGTTCTTGGAGAAGCAGACAAGCCACAAAAGAACATCACTTTGGGGCAAAAAAAAAAAAAAAAGGCTCAATTTTACTCATCAAAAAGGCAGACAGGGTGGGGGTGGGGTACACACTGTGACTCTCAAAGACTTGGCTGGGAACAGTCAAAACACTCCTAAGTTGCAATCTATGAGATATTTTTGTTACATGTTATTATTGGCGAGGGCTGAATATAGCCCTGATAATTTTTCAGTTCAATGAACAGAGAGACGAGGAGCCAGGGAGGCAGGAGGAACTGAGGTATTTCAGGAGTCAGACCCTTCTAAAAATAGGGCCACGTTTGATGGTGGGAGCTCCGAGCATGTCTCCCCTTCTCCTCCTGTACCTGTGATGTGGGCTTTGATGTCTACTCCTTTCTGTCTAGCTTGCCTGTCTTCTCAGTAGCCCCTGGACCAACTGAACATGTTAGCCATGGCTGGCCTTAATCTCCCCCCTAAATGTGTTTCTGTCCTGAGGTGTCCCAAGTTTGTCTGTGGCCTTTCCAATTCTTCTAGGGTTGAAAGATTAATTTATTTACCTCCTCAGTGTCCTCTGAGGTGGTGCCTACTTGGGCACTACCTTATGCCCCCTCCCCTATTTGAATGGACTGTTTTCGTCCTCTCTATTGCCCTGGGAAACCACAGCAAGTGACCCTGGTGTTCCAGTCCTCTGTACATGGCTCTGTCTGTGGCGCGGGACCATGAGTATCAGAGCCATGGGTGATGTCTGGTTTATCTTTGATATGGCAGTGACTGATGAATGAAGAGGTACGTTTGCTGCATGGTTCTGTAAAGGGATTTGGGACATCCCTTCAGGGTGCCTCATGACCAAAGCGATGACATGGGCCAGGGGTTGCCTTTTGTGTAAACACCACACCCACTTGTAGAAACACACATTCATAAGTCTCTCAAGGATCTGGCTAGAAAACTGGCACAAGATTATGATGATGTGGACTCCAAGAGCTGGTAGTTCCCAATCTCTACTGAATTAAAGTCTCCTGCCTTTCATCTGAATGAATCAGAAGAGCTTTGTCCACGGAACCCAAACATCACCAAGTGAGTTAGTTGTCCAAAGAGTGTTGGTGGTAGTGTGCACACTCTTTCTCTCTCTCCCTCTTCCCCTCTCTCTCTGTGTATGTGTGTGTGTGGATAGCGATATATTTATAAGCAACCTGAACATTTAGCAAAGACCTCTCTTCATCCCTGTACTTGTGCAATTCTGTTTTCAAATTCCTTTAAAAACCCAGAAGGAAAAAAAAAAGTGTGTTAAATTCAAATTGCTGCTCTCCTGTAGAATTATGTGAAGAAGTATGCCAACAAAGGTTGAGGCCAGTAATTACGTGGCAGCCGAGCTCTTGTTCTTGATTCTCATGCAAAGCACTGCCTGATCCCAATTAGCACCGGCTTGTTTTTGCCTCTCTTGGTGTGCTGCCTCCTGCCCACCTTCCGGGGACGCCTCCCTGTGGGTTATTTGTTCAGACGCAGTTCCAGACACACCACTGTGATTTCCTTCTTAATAAACACGATCCACTGAGGAACGGAAGACAATGAGAGGCACCTGCGCTGCTATTATAACTTCTCGTTCCCGCCCACCAGCAGAGTGGGGCTATGAATAAGTGAGAGCAGCCAGTCTAAGAATAGTAACAACACTTTCCCATAAACACATGGTCATAAAACTTCTGCTCACTCAAGGAAGGACGGGCGTACCCTGCCGCCACCATTGTTGGAAACTTGGTAGGAATGTCACTCTGTCCAAATGTTTGCTGTCCATGACCCAGCCAGTGACTGAGGACAGTCCCCATCCCATGCTAGAAAACAAAAAAACAAAAAATCAAACAAACAAAACAGCTGCGCATTCCTGAAATTGTGGGGAGTCCTAATTAAAGTCAGACCGGGGAGAGTCAGAGCAATGGTAGAGAAAAAGATAAACAAACAAACAAACAACCCATAGGCTATGGTGTCAGAAAACACAAATTTAGGTTTGTCTTAGTGTAAGAAATTAAAGTAATGTAAGTGTATTAAAGTGGGGCAGCGGGGAGATGTCTTGGTCAATACATCTCCAGTGGCTGCTTTGCAAGTATGGGAACCTCAATGTGGACTTGCAGAACGCACAAAAAGACCTGGCTGCAGCAGCATGCTCCTGGGATCCCAGCATGGCAGAGGCAGAGAATGGAGGGTCACGGGACAGGGCATGCTGCTGTTCAGCCGGTCTGCATGGATGCTGTGAGAGATGCTAGCTATGGCCACAGTGATTCAGCCCATCTGCGTGGATACTGTGAGAGATGCTAGCTATGGCCACTGTGATAGTTACTAGTTTTCTACAGAGATGTTATCCACAAGGCTAGAGATGAGGACCACACTGGCCAGGTGTTAGAGGGAAGAGCAGACCTAGGGAGAACCCACATGCACACTGTTAGTCTCATGGGGGAAACTGAGTCCTGTCTCTGTTTCACCGTTTCTTGAGGGCCTGGGAGGGTGGGAACATACATTCGACAAATCTTTTGCCGTTGGCATCATTAGAAGGGTCCGTGTGAGTGTCTTTACATGCATGCCCACCACCGTTATTTCCAAGTCGGTTTGTCACCCAGAGCAGAACAGGAACCCCTTTGGCCTTGCTGGCTCTGAGGTCTTTTATTAAGTTGGATCGCTGCCTAGCTTTCTAGTGTGGGGTATCTGTTTCTGTCCCCGTTACTGCCCCTCTTGCCAATCCACTCTTTGGGGGACCCATTCTTTGGGGGAAAAGGAACAAGTTTTAGAAGCTTCTCTAGAAAGAAGGCTTCCCACGTCAGCATATATGCTGTGGCCACATGGTAACTCTCGGGCGTCCTCTAAGCCCCCACTCACATCCACTAGGTTGAGGCTGCCTCTGACATCACTCTGCCAGTGACATCACTCCCTTCAGGCCTGAGTTCAAATGCCGCCTTTCCTGAGAGCCCTGTCTTGAATACTCCCGGTCAAAAATGACACGCCTGAGCCTTCTCATTTTCTTCACTCAGCTTATTTCCCCCACAGGATTTATTGAACATCTGTCCCAGCTGTCAACAGATGACCTGTCTTTGTCATACCCAGCTGCCTTGGCCCTGCTTAGGACCAAGAACTGGTTCCCCTGTGCCAGCTGGCACCACGACAAACTTAGCCAGTAGAGGGCACTAGAGGGACACTGGAGGCCTCAGGCTCTGGTGTGAGGTTCTCTGGAGGCATCTCCCTGTGGGCAACTCAATCCTGTCCCCCTAAACAGGAAATGTCCTAGCATACTCCTCCTCCTCGGAGATTCCAAGTGACTTTCATGGATGGGCATCTCCAGTGTTATCCTGACCTGGGACTAGAGAGCGGCTTCCCGGAGAGTCGGACCTTCATGGAGTCACCAGCCACCCCAGTGGCTCTTCTCCAGCCTTACCCCTGGAGACCCTTGCAGGATGTCCTTCTAGCTTGGGCACACTGTCTCAGCACTCCCAGTGGCAGACTCCTGAACTTGGAAAGAGTTCTCTGCCCCTTGATAATTCACACCCTACTGTAGGTAATAATGTTTAACTTTGAACTTTTTTTTCTGTCAAAGAAGTGTGCCATTCCAGGCTCCCATCTGGTTCCTGGCTGACACGGTAAATGATATATTGGGAACGAATACATAAACATAGAAGAGGATTTCAGTTGAAGAGGATTGTATCTGTTAATTACCCATTTCATATCTCACAGAATGCAAAACCTTGTTTTACTTACTTACTATGCCACCAAAGGCTAGGATGCACGCTCACTGTTATGAGCACTGAACAGTTTTTTGGAGGTTGGAAGGAAGTAGCAAAGTAAGAAAGAAAGGAAGGGGTGGGGGAAGGGGAAACAGAAAAAGAGCAGAGCATGGATGGATGGATGAATGGATGGATGGATGGAAGGACAGAGCATTTGGGTGAATGAATGAACAGATGAATGAGCAACTGAAAGAACTGATGGATGGATTGGTGGGCGGATTGTAGGATGGATGACTGGGTAGATGGATGGATAGATGGACAGGTGAACCAATGGATGAGTTGCTGGCTTTCTGGATGGATGGATGGATGGATGGACAGATGGATGGATGAATGGACAGATGGATGGATGGATGCATGGATGGATGGATGGATGCATGGATAGATGGATGGATGTGTGCATTGGTGGGTAGGTAGGTGGATGTATGTATGTGTGGGTGGATGGATGGATGGACAGATGGATGGATGCATGCATGCATGCATGGATGGATGGATGGATGTGTGTGTTGGTGGGTAGGTAGGTGGATGTATGTATGTGTGGGTGGATGGATGGATGGGTAGGTGGGTATGGGTGGGTAGATGGATGGATGGATGGGTGACCTTCCCCTAAACTCTCAGTTGTCAGTAGATGGTCTGAAAGAGCACCTAGTATGGTTCAGATGATTTTCATTTAGACTTTTCCATCCTACTACCAACTGCTTAGAATATCAAAATACCTCGCCATCAAATGCCAGAGCCTGAGGACCACACCTAGTCTTGTGACCCTCTTAGAGGAGCATAATCAAGCTGAACAGAGCAGAGGCTGGAAGAGGAGAGCATCATCATGCCAACGCCAGACCTTTGCAGGGCTTGTTTCAACTCTGATGGTCAACATGGGTGAGTGTTAACCTGCCCCACCAGCTCTTTGGTGCATCAGCCATCTTTTGTTAGCACGCAGGGGTAGTGAGTCCTGGCCTCCTCTCTCTTTGACTAGACATCCTGTCTATGTTGCCACCTAATCTCTGGTGAGAATATTCATTTTCTCGCTCCACAGAAAGATGGACTAGTAGACTCCGAACTGAGCTTTTCATGGCACCATAAAACATACAGGCTAATTAAAATTCTTCGCAATTAGAGCAACAAACTACAGTCCAAGCGACTGAGCCCATTTTGTCACCTCTGGAAACTATAGGGAAAAACCTGTGTGGAGATTAGTAAGCTCTGAAGGGCTTATTTAGTTATTTCTGGCCCTCAGATCTCCTTTGGCTGGCTTGGGGTTTCATTCTCCTTCGCCTTCCTTTTTTTTTTTTTTTTTCTACTGAGGCCCTGTTCTTTTAGACTCATGCTGTTGTCTGTTTATAAAAATAAACCAAAAAGAAAGCTACAAAATCCCAAAGCCACAGATTACAATTACCTAGTAAAACACATAATAAGAATATAATACAGCTAATGAAAGAGCATCAGGGTGTGTAATACCAGCCTCCCAGATGTAAATAACGACTGTCTGTTTCAATTACTGTTTTCTTTTTACCTCAAATTCTAAAGAGCAGCGGAGGAAATTAGTGCCCTTGAAACTCGAGTTGCTGGAACGTAGCCACAAGCCAAGGGAAAGCGGGGACGAGACAAGGCATCAGAGTGTTAGACCTGGATGGTGCTTTCTTCAAAGAAGATTAAGTCATGAGAGAACAACAACAACAACAACAGCAAAAATCACATGAAAAGATGCTTGACACCATTAATGGTTAGGGAAATAGAAAACAAAGTCACAATGAGATGTCACTTTTTTAAACTAAGAAGGCAGGGGCTGGAGAGATGGCTCAGCAGTGTAGAGTTCAGACTGCTCCTACAGAAAACCCGGATTTGGTTCCCAGCACTCATAGCTGCCACCTGCTTTAGGGGGTTGTCTGGCACTCTCTGGCGCCCTCTACTGGATTCTGACAGCACCTGCACTCATACATGCACATAACCACACACACAGACACATACCCATAATTAAGAACAAATCTTTTAAAATAAAACTAAAAACTAAGGCCAAATAAAAAAAAAGAAAGAAAAGAAAAGGGAAGACAAGAGCTGTTAGCTAATCATTACGATAAAGTAGACTCTCACAGGCTGCCAGTGTGAATGTTAAGAGCACAGTCTTGACAAATGTTAAAAGGTTAAATGTGGAGCCATTCTAAGGCCCAGCCATTTCACTCCTAGATAAATTTTCAAAGGGACTGAGGGCGATATTTAAACAGATGGTTGTATAAAGGAGTTCCTAAGAGCTCTGCCCACCCTAGCCCAAAGTGTCCAAGCATCCTCGATGAACTAAACTGGCTTTTGTATAATGGAATATTACCATTAAAAAAAATTGAAGGAACTTGAGCCTGTCTCCCACAAGGCTATGGGTATATCAGGGATGATGGGGAGGAAAGACTGTAACCATCAGAAGCCGTGGAGGACTGCTGCTAAATACTGTCTCCTAGAAATGACAGGGTCACCACATCCACAAACTCTCAGCAGCTATGGCTGCCAACGTAAGACTTGCACAGGATCAAGCTAGCCAACATTCTAACAGGGGGAGGGAAGAGACTCACAAGTGGGGGTAGAAGGGAGATATGATCTAAACATACTGTACTCATGTACGAAACTACCAAAAGACAAACCAATGTTAGAAAGGGAATCTTGCCATGTGTTACAACAGGGACAGATCTGGAAGGCGTGTGCTGAGTGAAGCAAGCCAGCCTGGAGCATACTTTCTGACTCCAATTGTATGAGATACCTAGAAGGGAAAGCTTCACTGAAGAAGAAAGCAGAGCACGGGTTATCATGGGGACCAAGAAGGATGTTACTCATGTTTAATACATACACAGTTTGTGCTGGAGAAAATGGAAGAGTACTAGCTATGCAATAGATACCCTCCCTTCTCCACAGAGGAACATTCCAAGGCGCGCAATGGGTGCCCGGAACTGCAGAGAGCACGGCCCTATGTAATCACGACCACACCATGGTCACTGTGATGTACATTCAAGGTGTCTAAGCAGGACAGCGTGGAGATTTTATCATTTTACAGAAGGAAGTGTACTTTCAGAACTTATAAACTGCTTAGTTCCAGAATGTTCTACATAGTAGTTTCAGAGCATGGTTTACTCTAAGTACCTGAAAACATAGAAAGCAGACGAAAATGAGGACGGGTTCCCAAGGACCATGGGAATGAGATGAGGATGAGGACAGGTTCCTAGGGACCATGGGGTTGCAAGTAAACGTGACAGCACTGAATGAGCACCCTCACATACAGTTAATAGATAGAACATACAGTTGAGAAATAGTTGTTTTGACATAACACAAAGAAAGAGCGAGAGAGCAAGGAAAGAAAGAAAGAAAGAAAGAAAGAAAGAAAGAAAGAAAGAAAGAAAGAAAGAAAGAAAGAAAGAAAGAAAGAGCCACCATGCAACCTGAGTATTAAATCCACAGGACAAACTAACAGGCCATTGCTAATAGACTATTTCCTCTTATGATACACACACACACAAAAAAAAGACCATAACAAACTTGATAAACTGAATTCTTCACTTTGGAAATAGCTCGCTCACGTGGCCAATGAACGTTTTCTAAGGTTGGCAAATACCCGGAGGGATGAAGGACAGCACTTTCTTTCAGTCCTGGGAGTTTTAAATTTATCGAATAGAGAGGCACCTCCCCTTAGCCATGAGCTCTCCTTAGCTAAGATGACCAAAAGGTGCCTCTCGCTGGACTGGAGGGACCTCTCTCTCCCTGACAGGAACACTGAGATGTTTAATAATATGCAGTCATATTTGGAGACAGGCAAGGGAGGGTGGCTGGGAGAGCAAAGACAATATGGCGCCCCACAAACTGCTGGGTGTGAGAGAACATGGTGCCTCTTCTGTAAAGATGATGAAATGACACTTATGCTGAAGCACCAGCTGATCCCACTCAGGTCGCCACTTCTGGACGCCTCAGACCAGATCCTGCTCGCATCCTGCACAGCTGATGCATTGCAAGCTCAGCCTGCTGAGGTCCAGGGCACAGCCCAGCACTTGATGGAAGGGAGGCCGGAGAGAGTAGATCTCTCTGGCTCAAGGTGCTAGGGTCCGCACAATCCCATTCAGCTTTGCCCCCAAACTACAGGACAGTGAGGAAAGGGGGCAACAGCTCCACTGTGCCAACAGACAAGCCCTGGGCTGGTCTTCATTAAACATGGGGCTATCAGACAAAATAAGAGGGGCATACAGAATAATCAGTCCTGTTGGGGCAGAGGAGACCATTCTCTTCATAATCAATGCACGTAGGAATTTGTTTCTTGTATGCTTGGCTCCAGGTTGATGCTCTAAGTTATTCCCATCCTGACGGCATCCTGCCAGGCACAGGGTGTGGGTATCAGTGGATGAACATGACGCTCTTTCATGAAGTCCTTCCTCTCTTGCTTCTCTCATGCACCATCCCTTTCACCTCGCTGGTCAAAAGCTAAGTCAGTGGGGATCTCTTGTCTGTGGCCAGGTGCAACCTGACTATCGAAAACCAAGCGTGCAGATGGTTTGATCATGGCTCAGCCTCCAGCTCAGCAAGGAGAGGTGCCACCTGACCTATAGCCCTGGGGATGGACAGAAATGGACATTTTTCTTCTAAACAATGGAAGGAAGGAAGGAAGGAAGGAAGGAAGGAAGGAAGGAAGGAAGGAAGGAAGGGAGGGAGGGAGGGAGGGAGGGAGGGAGGGAGGGAGGGGCGGGCAGGCAATGTAGGCAGAGGAAAAAGATGCTTTCGGGAATTCAAACACAAACTCTTCAAATGCACAATACAAATACAGCACCTGAGATGTAACTTCTTTGGAATGAAGGGAAATGTCACACACACACACACACACACACACACACAAACAAACACACACCCAGCATCAGCCTTGGCCATCTCAACAGTCCAATGAGTGTTTCTTATCATTTACCCATGGGCTCAGAGAGATCCATTGCCACACTCAGAATCACGCAGCAAGGGCGGACAGAGTATGCACCAAAGCTGCAGTTCTCAACCTCCATGGTCCAGAACAACAAGGAGTATGGTAGGAGTCTGGGGTCTGAGGGCTTGTGCCACGCACTCAGATCGACAGCTCTTGCTTGGAATGGTGTTGACTGGTCAGAGGACACAGAAGGGTAACACTTGGAGAACACACGTGAGGTGATGCAGCGGGTGCTTATACAGTCTCCCCAGGGTTAGGGTTCACGTTTGGTAAACTTGCTCGCTTCTTCTGATGGGACAGAATCTTGCTTTAGGTTCAGTTCATCTCTAGCATCAGCACCTTGCCCACCTCCTGCTTACATGAAAAGAGAACAAGCCTTGGTCTTCAGCTCTTTTCTGGCTCCCACAGTTTGCTGGGATGAACAATATCTGTCTATAGTTATTTTCTCTACATCATTTAGTTTTATCCTTATCTATTTTTGGCAAACCATATTGATCTTTGCTTGGTAATGGAGATAGAAAGATTCCTTTTAAAACAAAGTTAATAAATCTATGAATTGATTTAGAGAAAAAAAATTTCAATATTAATGAAATCTTAAAGGCTTTAAAAATTAAATAAGAAGGACACGGAGGGAAGAGCAGGTGAAGAGTGACAGCCGCTTGGAAAGGAATGCCCTGCATGGCTCAGCACAAGGTCAGTGCTGCGAGCTGTAGGTCTGTGGACCTCTGAGCTCCCGGACGATGGCGTTGGGAGCTACAGCCTCTGGGAGGTGACTCAGGCATGAAGGTGGAGCACCTTCCCCCCGCCCCATGGCTGGCAGTATTGCCCTTAGGAGGAGCACTGAATGAGAGATTGTCTCTTGCTCTTTGCCTTCTAAAGGCACAGTAAGAAGCAACCTCTGAAACCAGGCAGAGTGCCCTCTAGAAGAACTTGGTGCCGTGGCCACAGTGCACGTGAGCTTCCGGCTTCCAGAACTATAGAAAATGAGTCTGTAACACAGCATTCTGGCTGTGAGATTAATTTCCTTCATGGACCAGGCTGGTATCATAGCTATCACAGGGAAGGCTCCAGCAGTTGTCCATGTTGCTTACCAGTGAGGTGTGTTAGATGGTGTTCTCATGAACAGGGCAAGATGCCTGATAGAACAACATTAAAATGGGGGGGGGCAGGATTTATTTCTGCTTACAGTCTCAGAGAGCTCAGTCCAGTCAGGCATCATGTAGACCCAAGCACTTGGGCAAAGCATCATGGTGGTGGGAACACCTGGTAGAGAAGCCCCTTCCCCTCATTTCTGACTGGAAGCTGAGCAAGAAACAGGAATGGCTGAGGGCAAGATACAAGAGCCTCAACCACGTGCCCCAAATAACCTACTTCCTCCAAGAGGGCTCCATCTCCTAAAGTTTCCCTGACCTCCCAAAATAGGAACACCATCTTGGGACTGAGCGCTTAAACCTGAACCTTTGTGGGACACTAAATACTCAAACCATAATAACAGGGTGTCCTATGTCCCACACAGCTGACACCTTCTGTCTTCCCAGCCACCCTTCAGACTTTACATAAGGACGATCCCAAATCCCAGAGACTATGTGATAAACTCAGTCTGCACGGGGAGGGAAGGCACCAGTGGTAATTCCTTGAGAAGGCCTAAACTAAAACGAACTTCAATATTTATAAGATAGCACTTGCAGGATTAACCCATCTATTTGTTAAATAGATAAACCCGCCTGCCCATGAAAAGTTGTGGTTTTAACAAACTCACATAGCCTGGATCCTGTTGGGCCAATTAAATAAACTCTGGGGGAAAGAGGTCTGCAGTGGACAGTGTCTGGTAAGACCACACTTACTAAAGCATGCCTGGCTTTGTCCTCTCCTCTCCTCTGCTCTCCTCTGCTCTCCTCTGCTCTCCTCTGCTCTCCTCTGCTCTCCTCTGCTCTCCTCTGCTCTCCTCTGCTCTCCTCTGCTCTCCTCTCCTCTCCTCTCCTCTCCTCTCCTCTCCTCTCCTCTCCTCTCCTCTCCTCTTCTGGTTTTTTAAGACAGGGCTTCTCTGTGTAGCCCTGGCTGTCCTGGAACTCACTCTGTAGACCAGGCTGGCCTCGAATCTATAGAGCTCTGCCTGACTCTGCCTCCCAAGTGCTGGGATTAAAGGCATGGGCCACCACTGCCCAGCCGTACCTCATTTTCCGTTGGTAGTTCCAAATAGGACAGTTTGGACTCCAATTAGGCAGCCAGAATCAGTTTTTTTCTAGTTGTTAAATAATAGACATGAATATTTCACACAGGGTGTCATGACTAAGAAAAGTATGAGCTGCTTAGCTTAGGGATCCTGGCTTGGGGCCATGTTGGTAGCTTCCGTCAGAACTAGAGCCAGTTGTAGCCATCAAGGGTTCAGTTAGTGTTCTGGAATCGACTTCCAAGATGGCTCCCTCACGTAGGAAGTGGAAGTGGCTGGATTCCTCTCCACGCAGGTGACTGAGTGTCCTCACAACATGGCAGCTTTCTCTCCCCCATAGTGAGTGATCCCCATGAGTGATGGACAAGACTCAGAAGTTGCATCTAGTCATCTCTGCAGATCCTGCTGGCTGTGCAGTCAGTGAACAGGAGAAGACTGTGCAAAGACAGCAAGACCTGGAATGGAGGATCACGGGACCATCATGGATTCTGGGTTCCTTGTTCACCAATCCAAAGCTAGCTGGAATAGGTGCTTGACTGTGTTTTAAAAGAGGACTGTATGGCTGTGCTCATGAGCCGCCCATTTGCGTTATGAGCTAGTTGGGGAACATGCCTAGTTATATGGCCTGGGTGTTTGTAAATATATTTGAGTCTCAGGGTCTTTATTCTGGGAGCTTGGGGGCAGGAGGAAAACAATGAGCATACAGAAAACACATTACATTACAACAACACACTCATGAATGCATGTGTATACACACATACACACACACACACACACACACACACACACACACACACACAGCTGAAATTTACCCAATCAGTACAAAGCACCAATAACTAATGAGCCTCCTACAGGAATATTATTAATACCTCAGTACACTAAAAATAATTTCTTTCCCCAGCTTTCTCTGTGTTTGGCAGGGTATTTGGCTCTACTCCATCTTCTAATGGCCTAAAGTAAACTATTGCCTAACTAATCTTTTTATAGAATCCTGGACTCCGTAAACTTCAGAGCATCCTGAGTTATGCCTAAGGGTCTTCTGGAGTTCTGTCCTGTCTCAACAGCCTTCACTCTGGCATCCAGAGCTGCCCATTTCGTTGATTTGGGGGTGGGGTGGGGGTGGGGTGGGGTGGGGTAGGATGGAGGGAGGTCCAAATACACATTAAATAAGTGCAGTTTTGAAAAGAAACCAAAGCATTCACAAAACACCGTGCATATGACAGGTCCAGCTGAGAAGGACAAAGTGCATGAGGTCAAGGTCCCTGCTAGGGTTTGACTGAAATGCACCCCAGGTTCCCCTTTGGCCCAGCTGGGGATGCTGTTCTGTGAGTTGGTGAAGGTGGGACCTACTTGGAGGGAGTGGGCCAAGGCAGTCTGGGACTTGAGAGTTACAGTCCAGCCTCTGGCTTTCTTTCTCTGCTTCCTGGTTCTCAGTCACATGGTCTTACCGCCATGAACCCTGCCATGCCATCTCTGTCTGGATGGAGTTAAACTAAATCCTTCTTTTCTTGAGTTGCTTCTACCGGGTAACTGAGGGTGAAGGACGAACACAATCTGCAGCTGTCAAGAGTGGCCCACGTTCAAGTTCCCCTAGCGTGTGTTATTCATTCATGATTGCTCCCTTCCCCCTTTCCACCACGCATGGCTGTGAGGCTGAGAGCTCTCAACTAAAGCTTCTGAGGGAGGTCTTCACAGTTGGAAAGCTGCTATGAGCATGAGGGTCACTAGTGGCTGGAACTGGGTCAGATGGTTGAATAATTAGGTACCAAAAGACAGTTGATTATGTTCCAGTCTTCCACAAGAGAGTAGGGAGATGCCCTCGACACAAGTCATTAATACATCACAAACAAAACCAAGGAGAGAAGAGCTTGAAGGTTCCCTAACCCAAAGAAGCGGTAAACTCCTGAGGAGAGGGAAAAGCTAATTACAATGACTGGGACATTACTCAATGAATCCATGAATTCATGAATCTAACCACAGTGTACTTCCAAAGATACCTGCAATTCTTAAGTGTCCAAACAAAGATTTCAAACCATGCTATGTCACTTTTTAAGGACCCACCGAATGTGAACAATGGCACCTCAGCATGAGTTCTTCTCACTCAGTCCTGAGAACAGTCTTGTGAGGTTGTAGTATCGAGTAACTGGATTACAGTACGAGGAAAAAGAAACACCATATGGGCGGGAACTGGAGGAGCAGGACTCTTCTTCCATGGTCAAATGCGATCTGAGATGTCTTGAAAACTGCTCTTAAGTGTGTCCTTTTACAAGAATGGCATTGACATATTTAAAAGGTATGTTGTAGCCCAATCTGAAGGAGCTCTGGTCATGTCTCTGGAAAGTTCCCTCCCCCAGTAAAAAAGTATTAATTCATTTTTCAGGTGGTGAGTTGACTGGGAATTCCCGTGGAAGGTAGAGAGAGAGACACCTGGGCAGCTCGGAGCAAGATGACTGACCAACTAATGTGGGGATGTTGAACAGTGTACGAGCACTATGGCTGTCCTGGTAGGTATTACCTAATGAATATTTCTACCCATTCTGTATCATCACACAGACTTAAGATAATTAGCATTGAAAGCCCCTATCGTCCCAAAATAGGACATGACCCAAGGGAGAGCAACTAAGCTTGCTTTACCCAGACCTAGAATCTAGACTATGTCGCCCAATGTATTCTTCATCATCATCATGTGGCAAGAGCAAGCCTTGTACCTAGGCATGGCACCACCTCTCCAGCAGATGAGGAACACCCGTGGGGTAAGTACTATAAGCGAGTTATCAGCCCTCTGCTGAGTAAGTAGAGCTCCTGACCTTGACTCCTCGACTCTTTAACTGAAGGCCTGTAGACCCTCCCAAGCAGCTTGCCAGGACCAGAAGCCCAGGTGATCATCAGAACAGCTCCTCTTGTTTTCCTAACCAACCACAACCAAGAACCGTTGGCTGTACTGCTCAGCGGTTAAAGCAGACGCACAAACACAAATCTGAATCTGTATGTTGATGGCCACCGTAAAAAGACCAGCCGCGTATATGAATTCTAGGTTTGCTAGAAAGACCTTGTCTCAATTAATAAGGTCGAAAGATGGTCAAGGGATGATTAACAGCATCAACCATGTACAGCAATAGACCTTCCCATGCACACACACTCACACATGCGTAAAACAAAGAAAGAAAAACTGTGCACAGGTAAACAGAAGGAAACACATAGCTAGCTATACCAGTGCATTCACCGGTGCTGAGGGATACAACCAGAACTTCTGAAGGCTTTGTTCATCTCTGGTTGGTGGGTCAGAACATGAGCGTCTTCCTTAATAAACACTAATTGTCTGGATAAAAGAAAAAAAAAATGTCCCAAGGATACAGCATTCAAGAAGAAAGGCAAAAGGAGACAGCACATATGGAGAACAGTTTGGCTCTTTTCATTCTGTGCCTGTCCTTTTAGAAGCACTAATCTAGGAATGTGTAATGAACGAGCCGTTCACCTATTCAACAGCTATGACATGGGTGCTTGCTAACCTAACAGACACATTGATCTCAGGCTGTCTGCAGTCACACTGGATGCCTACTATCTGAAAATTCACTAAGTACCTATCCACTGACTGCAGACAGGGGAAGGCAAGGCAGCAATGGAGATAACAGAACAAGACATGGGACTTCAGGATGGAGGTGGGACTTCCAGGTGGAGGTGGGACTTCTGGAGTAAAGATACTCCAGGGGCCAAGTTCACCGCTATTTTCTGTTACATTTGCTCGAATGTCTATTTTTCTCCAGCTTTTGATTCATCGTAGACTATTTACTACTGATGCAGAGATGTAAGGAGAGGACAAGAGAAAAGGAAAAGAGAAGCGGAGAGGAGAGAGCTGTACAGAGGAAAAGGGGAGGGGAGAGGAGAAAGAGAATTGGGAAGAGGAAAAGAGATGGGGTGGGGAGATGGAGAAGGGGAGGAAGAACGGGAGGGGGACGCTCATAGTCACTAGGCCAGAAGGCATTTGGTTGGTCAACAGTAGAACCCTTCTGGAAGACTGACTTCTAGATTTCCTACTGAGGACTCTCAGAGTGGAGAAAGTCAAGTCTGATATCAAATAACCACGTGGGATATGTTTGTGAGCTTGAGGTGTTAAAGGAACAGTTTATAAAAAGCCTAGTTAAATATAGGAAGTACAGTCGCATTCCAGGTAACTCGAGATTTGAACATCCAATACGGCTTTAATGCAAGCAATCTAGTTGGCCCGTTTTCACAGCTGTATAATATATTGCGTCTATTTTAAGATCTGTAATTTTCCCTCCTTAGCTATTTCTCAACGAGACCCGAAAACATTTCCTCTCGCCTGATTCATGCTCCGCTATTTTCCACATGCACATTCTTCACTTTTATTTTTCTCTACTAAAATAAATATTTACCTGGTTTATATACCCCTAACAGTAAGGGTGGGGGAAGCAATAAATAAACACCAAATGCTCCACGCTGATCTAACGGGCTATCAACTCCAAACCTAAATGTTGAATATCTCGGTCCCCATCCCCACACTGTTGTTAACATGGGTAACTCGATGTAAAAAGCTATGGGATCTTTAAAGGTTTTAATGTTTTTAATTTGAACTCTTAAAAGCCCCCTAAACCCCTTTCCTCTCTGCATGGCAGGGAATATAAGTCCTCTGGGACTCAGTTTCCTCATCTGTGCAGTGGGACCACAGCCACTCATGGACCAGCCCTGACGAATGGGAGGGGAGATTCCCAGAAAAGTGCCCAACCTGGCCAATGAGAACTCCCACACAGCCGGGCTATGTTCAGCGATTGATAATTTTAGACTGCACTTGGCTAACTGCTCTGTTCTGGCTGCTACGGATAAGCCCTGCGGTCCTCGGTTTCATTCAGGTTTGGGTTTCACTGTGGCCCCCAAGGAGTATAAAGATGAATTATTTGATTGTGGGGAGATATAAGAGATCGTGTGTTGGGCTGCTTTGCAAATTAATTCTCCTCCCAAAGATGCTCCTTCCTGCTTGAGATATCCGGCTTTGTCCGGATTCTGGCGGCATCTGTGTTTGTCATGTCAGAGGGCAAGGTACATGCAGATGGAATATCACTGAGTGATGTAATCCGAGCGCACATGAGAAAACAGCCTCAGAGGGGGAACCCTTCACAGTGGCCCTGACAGCACCTCAAATAAGCATTTACCTAATCTCCCCGCTGATTCCTATCAGGGTTCAGTGACTTCACTCAGCTGCCGGCTGCTAACCAGTTAGGGCATGCTGATGTTCTTGTCCACACTGTAATAAGATCTCGGGTCTTTCCCATAGAAAATTAGACTTGTTGCTAGGGTGGGGTGCAAGCCCGAGAGAACAGTGACCATCGTGGCCAGTAAGGGGCCAGGTTACTTGTGTTCTATTTATCACCGAATCCCGGGGAGGGGAGGTATCGAGGAGAATGTCCAGCAAAGAGAAGGTGGAGACAAGCAAATGACTGGCCAGCAAAGGCTCCTCAGCCCTGCCAACGGGCAATAGTAATATCCACTTATAACCTTTGGGCTGCTTTATAGATGCTGGTGATGAGCTGCTCATAAGGGTGTAGACAAGTTTCATTCAGTCATTGGGTGTATACTGATTTGTCTTTTTTAATTAACTGGAGACAGAACTAGGACATGACTCTGGCATGTAGTATACTCTAATCTCCATCAGGTTATTTCCATCACAGGACTGCCATATAAAGTCATGGACTTATATTCTAGGTCAGCAAAACTAGAACATGAGGGGGGTTATATAATGCATTCAGTGCCCCCTGGGACCCCCATTTCACATACCGGAAGTTCCCCAATGTTTTCCTTTATGTTCTTGGGCGCTGCCACCATTACTTTTGTGTTAGTAAGTAAATTAAAGATGGCTGGAACACAGGTACTTCCCTGCCACAGCACATGATCTGATTGGCAAGTGACTTACTGGACGGTAGCGCATGCAGCAGGGACACACTGCACAGTGGGATAACACAGTCCTGAGTTAGAGGGAGCATGATAGCCTGAGAGTGCACTGTGCTACTCAGGGTGGTAGACCATCACAAATTACACACATCCCATTCTGGAGCCCGAGCAGCATCACTGCCTGCAACAGAAACAAGCCACATCTTACGATTGTACCTGGAGGGCTGGAGAGACGGCTCAGAGGCTATGAGTACTTCCTACTCTTCCAGAGGACCCTAGTTTGGTTCCCAACACCCACATCTGATGGCTCACATGCCTATAACTCAAGCTCCAAGTGGGTGTGACACCCTACCATAACACTGAACTCATGTGCACATGTGCACACGTACAAAATCCTGTCTTTGAACACTTGGTCCCCAGCTGTCAGTGCTGCTTTGGAAGATTCTAGGAGAAAAAGAAGAGGCATTCTGGGGGGAGGTAGGTCAATGAGATGGGCCTTGGGGTTTTACCACTTCCTATCCACTTTCTGTTTCCTGACTACAGATGAACCTCGATCAGTATTCTCCCACTTCTGTTGACAAGTCTTCCTCCCCATGATGGATGGCATCCCTTTGGACTAAAAGACACCTCCCTTCCTGAAGCTGGTCAGGTATTATGTCACAGGGATTAGAAAGGTAACGAGTGCACCTCAGCTCCTAAGATCATCCTGCCGATTTCGGACCTAAGTATAAGTCAGCTTTCTGTTGGACACTGCTTTGATAAGTGGCCCAACATCCATGCATTAGCTAAGCCAAAAGGTGCTCTTGGACCAATCCCAGACTGGCTTTCCTGAGTCACGACTTCCTCGGAGTCAGCTCTTCTTCAAGCACAGACATAAGTGGAGACACGTTCTGGGTTTTCCCCGTGTCCTTTCTAAGCAAGGGCGGGGGCAGGACTCTGCTCACAGAGGCTTAAGCCAGGGCTGGAAGGAACAGCGGGAGAATTTCCTTTCCTTGGCTGGGTTCTGTCACAATATACATTCCTCCTATTAAAATACAGTATTTTTTTTCCAAATGGCATGATCTACTTCAACCGCTGTATTTCATCTGTCATCTAGCCCCCTGCCTACCCTGAACATTGGTCTTTTGGAACCATTTGGGGAGAAGGGACATGAAAAAGAAGAAGAAGAGAAATATATGATGGGGGTGTGGCTGTGAGAGGGGTGGGTGTCTATGAAAATTTATGTGCTGAAAAACAGCTGTAAAATGTTTAATGTTTCAATGAACGTTTTATGTTTACAATAAAAAATCCTCCAGCCAAGAAGGGCTTTAAAAGTTATAATTCTAGACAGTGCCAAAGGAAAAAAGGCAAGGGGAACGGATTCCACAAAGCCTTCCCCAGGGATTGACAACCCCCACCGAAACAGACACACACACACACACACACACACACACACATACACACACCATTAAACAATAAAAGGATCTCCCTTCACACGATGGATTTAGCACCCAGCTCAATGGTGAGGGAGACAGGGAAAACCAGCCATAGCCCCAGGGGAGATGAGCAACAAGAGTGGAAATTTTACTCGTTCCATCTGAAGGCAAACATCCATGGCATGAAGCCTTGGCAATCCAGGCTCTGGAAGGAGAGGTAGAAGGAACAGTTCAAGACACTTGGTGTAGCTGGATGCTTGTTCAGACCTGACTAGTCAGTCAGTTCACTAACAGTGAGACTGACTGTGTGTATTACGCTGGCTTTGACAACGAGACTCAGATTCAAATTCAAAAATCCATTCTAAGGGTTATCACTGTGGCTCCGTGGGTAAAGGCCCTTGCCGCCAAATCTAATGGCCTAAATTCAATCATTGGCATACACAAAGTGAAAGGAGAGGACATTTTTAGAAGTTGTCCCCCTTCCAGCAACCCACAAACACATGCCCTTCAGCACTAAAATCTAACAAATCCCCACTCTAAACTGGGTTGGCCTCTTAGTGTGGTTTTTTTTCCTGGTTATGCTGGGTATTGAACCTGGAACTTTGAGAACACCAGTGAAGTGCTCTACCGCTGAGCTACAATCCCAGTTTTTTTGTTTGTTGTTGTTGTTGTTGTTTTTCCCAAGACAGGGTTTCTCTGTGTAGCCCTGGCTGTCCTGGAACTCACTCTGTAGCCAGGTTGGCCTCGAACTCAGAAATCTGCCTGCCTCTGCCTCCCTAGTGCTGAGATTAAAGGCGTGTGCCACCACACCCGGCAGCTTATTGTTTGTTTTTTGAGCCGAGGTCTCAGTAGGTAGCCCAGGTTGTCCTTGAACTCATGATCATCCTGCCTTAGTCTCTGATGGGATGGCAGATGTGCACTACCATGCCCATATTTTAGTGAGTTCTTCAGTCACTCAGGATCCAGTGTCTTCATCAACCAAAGGCACACGGAAGAGCAATGGGCACCACTAGCACCTATCCACTGCTGTTCTCTCTACTCATCACACCTCCTAGGAATATTTTAGGTATTTAAATTCTGCAATGAACACTGCTTCTTCTGAGCGTGTGCTGAGTGTTGCCATCTTGACAAGCCTTGTTTTGGGTACAGAGCACAGTGCAAGTAAGATCTTTAGGAATGAGGGAAGGGAAAAAACGTCATTTCCATGGTGACAGAGGACAGACCCCTGGCCTCAGAGGCAAATGGAGCTCCCCACTTGTATAAGGCACACGACAGCATTTAGTCTCTAGTGCAGAATGGCTGTGGCCTGTGTGGTGGCTTGTAGGAGAGGGAGCCTTACAGACTCATAGGTTTGCATATCTGATCCCCAGTTGGTGGAACTGTTACGGAAGGATCAGGATCT
Source organism: Mus caroli (assembly GCF_978045245.1). NCBI lineage: Eukaryota > Metazoa > Chordata > Mammalia > Rodentia > Muridae > Mus > Mus caroli. The sequence goes on from NW_028227265.1 coordinate 14,468,727, forward strand.
ATGGCTTTATAGGATCTATGGCCTTGTACAGGGAGATATGTCACTGAGGGCAGGCTTCGAGGTTCCAAAACCCTGTCCCTTCCCAGTGTGGTGTCTCTGTCTCTGTCTCTAACTTGCAGTGAAAGATGGAAGCTCTCAGCTGTTCCTGCCGCCATGCCTCTGAAACCATCAGCTTAAATGAAATACTTTCTAAACTGTTTTGACCATGGTATCTTATCACAGCTATAGAAAAGTAAACTAAGACATCCTGCCAACCTTCTTGCTTGAGAACTGTACCAACTGTGAATGACCTGTTCAGAGATGAAGCCTTAGAGACTGTCACCACCGTTCAGTGACAGTATAAACATGGCTTCCGGGGAGAGAGGAGGCTGTCTCCTTTCCCTGATGCAGTGCACTTCCTGCTTATGAACCTGCATGTGCCTGGCTCCTGGCTGGGTTGGGAACAATCTGGGGCAGGGAAATGATGTTCATGAGAGACTCTGAGGAAGCTCCACATGCTAACTCCATTTTTTCCCTCTCTCTGGAGGGTTCCAGGAAGTATGTGGCCCTTCCCTTGATAGGTCACCATATCTAGAAGGAAATGTATCCTTAGTATCTACTATAGTAGAATGGTTGCTGTGACAAGCTGGCTAGTTGCTTGGCACTCCAAGAAGTTTCACAAGCACACCAGATCCAGAGATATGGTGGACAAAACTCATGTTGTCAACCAAAGGGAAAAGAAAACAAGGTTGCTGAAACCCTTGAGAACTGAAGCCTCAGGGCCACATCAGAGACTGTGCAGACATAGACAGTTAAATTCAGGACACACTGTGGGCTAGCTAGGCTGCTGCAGAACAGCGGCTTATACAAACCATGAGTACAAACATATTTACTCATGCATACATAGATCCATGCATACACACTCACTCGTACATATCTCATGCACACCTACATACACATTTGCACACATACACAAACACATATACACACACATGTGCATACACATGTATACATATGCACACACATGCACACATATGCCCACACAGGTACACACATGTATACACAGACACACACACACTACCTATATATTTATCTACACATAATATATTCACTACTTCACATAACATTACAAAGCAGTAAAATAAATATGAACTAAATCAGGCTGTAAGAAAAGGCATATACAAGTAGGAGATTCTGGTTCCTTCCAATACCCTTGTTCAGGCTTCCCTATGGAAAACAGAGATGGATAAGCTACCCAGTCATACTCAGAATGCTTCCTTGCTAGAAATTATTGTTTGTGGATGATTCAAATGCACGCGGGCATCTTTTTATTTGCTAAATCTGGCAAAGCTCAGGGGTCAGTAAATGCTCTCGTTAGTACAGAAAAGGCCACAGTAAACATTCCAGGCTTTTGCTGGCCTATCTTTGCCACCCACTGAACTAATACATTGTCATGTGAAGGAGCACTAGGCAGTCCCTACATAAATAAGCTATCTCTGTTTCAATAAAACTTTATTTACAGAACCAAGAACACGTGGATACTAACCACAGCCTGCAGCTGTGGAGCCCCTGCCCTGGGGATAACAAAGGTACAGCCCACGTGAAAGACAACTCCTGGTCTGTAAGACACAGAGCCTGTACTTACATGTCTACAGTAACATGGCCTTACACTGAAAAAAAGGTGTGTGTGTGTGTGTGTGGGGGGGGGTGATGGATATTTTGTGCTTTCTGTAGGGTTTCAAGTCAGGGCCTGTAAATAGTCAGAGAATGATAATAACTTCATTTAAAACTGGGGAGGTTGAGATGGGAAACGAGGCTATCGAACCTCACATATACATGTACATATGCATACACATGCGTTCATGCACACACACGCTTCATGCATACATGCATATACATGTGCACACATACACAAACACATATGTATACACATGTGCATACATATCACACACTTGCACACATAAGCACACACATACACACATAGCCCCACACAGGTGTACACACACCACACACACACAAATACACACATACACATCTAAACTATGTGCTCTGGTGGACTAGCCTTTATTGTGTCAAATTAAAAGCTTCCCCTACCTCAATTACTAGCAATTCAATCGGCCAATTGGCAGCCATAACACATTAACCTTTCTGCCAAATCAATTTCACCAAGTCCCCTTCCAGCACTCAGAGAAATTAAATGGCACCCCTATGCCTGTGAGGAGGGGCCCGCTGTCTGCACTGCCTATTCCAGTTTCCTGTCCTCACCTGGAACTCTTAGAACGGTTCCTGACCAGGGCCCTTCTCCTTAGCAGAATACCAGGAGCCTGCCTTGAGTCGTTTCCCCTATCCTACAACCAGCTGGGTACAAAGGCTCAAGGCAGTGGATGCTGCCAACCACTATCCACAGCGCAGGCCTCACAAACCTCACAGCCCTGTTGGTTTTGCTTGAGATAAACCCAAAATCTTGCTGTCACAAGTCCTGGTGATGGATACATTCACCTGGACACTGAACTGAAGTCACACAGGTGTCATGGGAGACCCCAGATCCAGCCCTTCCTGCCACCTCTGGCTGGGGGCACCTGGGCTGGCTTCCTAAGAATGGGAGGTCAAACCTGCAAGTGATGGCACACACCTTTGATCCTAGCACTTGGGAGGCAGAGGCAGGTGGATCTCTGAGTTTGAGGCTATCCTAGTCTACAGGGCAAGTTCCAGGTCAGCCAGGGCTACACAGAGGAACTGTGCCTCAAAACAAAATAAAACAAAACAAAACAAAGCAAAACAAAACGAATGGGAAGTCTCAGAAGATGATAAGGCTGTTTTCTAGCTCTGCCATGCTGGCTGCCTAGGGATCAGGTGCAGACATAGCAACATGCTATGTTAAAACCAACATATGCTAAATTAAAACCAACCACAATAATAAAAAAACGTGTGAATGACTGTTTATGGATGAGTCAGAATAAGAAGTCTCTTTACACACACACACACACACACACACACACACACACACACACTCCACCATCTTAGAGAGGTGAGAGAATACATATAGTATTGTAAGATGCCAGTGGCTTTGGTGCAGTACAAATCTCATTATTTCAAAATTCTCTCATGCCATCCCCCTGGCCAGCTAGAGCCCAGATTTCTCGTTTGTAAAGCCCAGAGTCATACACAGAGAGAATCTTCAAATTACAAGTTATGTATAAATACCGATGTGATGTCTAATTACAATGGTAATGAAATCGCAGTCAGGATGATGGCCCCAGCACACGCATACCTCATATTTAATATTAGGACGGGGGAACATGATCTCCCCAACTCTGGCAGCTTCCCAAATCCAGAAATGACTGCCGCTTCCCCTCCAATGACAGCCTTAGGAACTTTTATGAGACACATACAGGGGCCTTGCAGAATGTCACTTTTGCCTAACAGAGCTGTTTCTTTGAGAGACGGGATCAGAATCTCCGACTTGGAGGCAGGTGGCAGCTGCCACTTAGAAGGCTACCTCGAGTTGCTTGAGGCCTGAAGAAGGGCAGCCTTAACTGTGACAGCAGAGCCCCTCCCTGTTGATCTGGGCTCACAGAAGCATGCTAACACTGTTCTTTTGGGATGGGGGGGGGGGAAATGGATTGAGAGGAAAAAAATATGGATAACAGAAAATGGGATTGTGTCGCCCTGGTAAAGGGCAGGTGAGGGAATAGTTAAGTAAGGACTCAGCCACAGGGTGCATTCTGGACACCACTTCTACAGATGTGGCCTTGTAAACATGACTTTCTGTTAGGTCAGCTCAGGGCAGGAGAGCAATGGGAGTCACCTGAAGAACAGGGTGCCAGGATGTCCTCTGTGGCACATGGCTTTCAAACCTTCTTCTTCCTATCTATCCCAGTGACTATAGATGCTTGGTGTCACCCCTCCCCAACTTTTTGCTTTGTAAAGATATTCTCTGTTCTGGAATCTGTTTATGGGCTTCTGTGGTCAAGGCAAGGATGGGGTTGTACAGTAGATACCAGGAAGCCATTTTGTGCTGTGGGGGCTTATAACGAAGTACATTATGATTGTCTGTATGGGATGTGAATGGGTGCCCAATATGGGAATGAGAGAAGGTGCACGTGCATGTGTGCGTGTGTGTGTGTGTGTGTGTGTGTGTGTCCCTAGTGACTCCATTGGGCCACAGAAATGGAATCCACTTGTGCCCCCCCATCGGACTCCTTTTTCTTGGCCATCAGATCTTCTCCTCACTTTTATGGTCTCCCCTAGAGAATTCTAACTGACTCATAGCCTTGTGTTGAAAAAAAGAAGAAGCAAGCAGGCCCTGAGCCCTGGGTTCAGGCCCTGGGGTTTCTGACTCTACTGCCTTACTTAGTTCATGGACTATAAACTACACTCTGAGAAATGGGTTGTATCTTTCCTGTCTCCAAACCAGAACAGAGGCATCAGTTCATCTTGGAGATTGAGCCTGCTGATCCTTGTGTCCTTCCATCCTTTCGTCTGTCTGGTCTCTGTGCTCACCGTGAGCTGGAGCTGCCTAGAGTGATGCGTGTGTATGTTGAGGACCAGCGCCGAGAAGATACATCTGATGACTCTTGTTTATAAGTGGTGTGGATGTCTTCTCAGGGGTTTCTTATGGTTCTGAGGTGACCATGCCTTGTGTATCAGGGAGGGATAAATTTCCAAAGGCAGACGGGTGTTCTTAAGAGAAGGGCTATCTGCCTGGGATACGGTTGAGTGGTAGGGAATTTGTCCAGTATGAGGGACAACCTGAATCTGACCCTTGGCTTTAAAGACAGAGAAGAGAGAACGGGACCTCATTAGGATGATGTCAACCACAGTGCCCACCACCAGAGCAAGATAAGTCTACCCAGTGGATCAGGTCACCTGTGGAAATGATAGCCCATGCCAGAACAACCCCCAAGCCCCCTCCCATCATTCTGCCAATAAGGAAACTCGGTACCTTCTATTTCCACAAAACACGGCAGACCACATCATGTGCAAGTACCATCCAGCACAGAGAACACTGGGCTCTGGCTCTAGCTATTCAAATGACCTGCAGTCTAAGGCACCTACTATGTGCTAAGGCCTCTTTACTACCCCTCTGCCTGTGGAGACACTTAGGAGAATGCGCCAGGAATAAGACACATCTAGAAATCTCTGCACACAGAAAATGTCATCAAGTCATTCTCAACTGCTCTCCAGAAAAAAAGAGAAAGCCTGCTTCAGGGTGTGGAGAACAGACACACACGCAGTGTTGACGCAGGGCTCACAGAGTGTGATTTTCAATCCCAAGGGCGGTGAAACAGTTTTGATGTAAACTGAGAAGGGACTGGATAGCATTTTCTCCAAGGGCTTTGTCTTCCTGCCAGAGGATTTTGTGTGAGTGGTATCGGCTTCCCTAAACTTCCCAGGCCATGGCGCTTATCCCTGTACTAGCAAATAAAAGCAATATGTATGTATGTATGTATGCATGCATGCATGTATGGTGCATTATAACAATACAGCTCAAAACCAAAGTGCTAAAAACCGATCTGCCAGGGAGCTGGGCACGTGGCTCAGATGGTAAAGTGCATAGCATACAAACATGAGGGCCTGAACCTGGATCCCTAGTACCTCCAAGAAATGCTGAGCAGTGTGTGGGTCTCTGATTTTAGTGCTGGATGGGACAGACAGACAAGGATTCCTGGGGCTTGCAGGCCATCCAGTCTATCCGATCAGGGAACTCCAGGTTCATTGACCCTGTCTCCAAAATGACACTACACCTATAACAAGACTGGCCCTGTGAACAATCAGTTTGGGGTAGGCAGGGAGCGTTCATGGGGTCCTTCCCCATTCTGCTATGGGTAACATTCTGGGAAAGAGGGAGTCATTGTCTTTAGATGTCCACCTATATGACTGAGGCTATAAAGCTTCAAGAGATAACTTCAAACCCATGGTTAATTGCAATGGGTCATAAAGTAAAAAAAAAAAACAAAAAAAAAAAACAAAAAAAAATCTAATAGATAGGAATGCGAGAACAAGATCTCTAGGGAAAGCGGGTGGCAGGAGTAGAGGCAGGCTTGAGGGGAGATAGGAGGACTGTATGTGAGAGCAGTCAGTATGCATTATGCACACCACACGTATGAAACTATCAAAGGACAATTTTAGTTAATAAACCAATAAAGTAGCGAACAACCAAGGAACATACTTGACATTGACTTCTGGCTTCTATCCATGCACACACTGGCACATATATCTATGCATGTACACATCATATGCGTGAGTGTGTGTGTGTGTACACACGCTCAACCATACACACAGGTGTGAGTGCACCTGCATACAAATGAATTAAAACAAAGATGATCTGCATTTAGATCTATAGCACGGAAAGGGGCAGGATTAGAGGAGGAAACGAGAGAATGTTCAGAGGGCTTGTTGGGAAAAGTTACACAAGTGAGGACTCTCGGCTTCCCCTTGAAGGCAGCAGAGAAGCCACGCTGCTGGTGAATAGAGGAGATAACGGGTCTGAGGATCGGACTTGATCACCCTGGGCTTCGTTCTTTGCTGGAATCCAGGGCTGTAAAAGAGTGCTCAGCTAGTGACGAGCACTTGCCACAGATCTAATTACAGATTATGAGTGAAAGAGAGAGGGAGCCGGAACAGGCGGCTGTGGCTACGGTGTCACCAGAGCCACCTCCCTCTTCCTGCTGGATGGCCTGGATTCTTGCAAAGAGAATGAGGTTGAAATCTTACATCTCAGGTGTGGCCCAGAGATGAGCTCACACAGTCTGTTCATCCTTTTCCTCTTCTTCAAGCCTCATGGAGACAGGTTGGGCTAAGTTCCAGGACAGATAAAATCGACATCCAGCAATAAGCCACATTACACTGTGTCTACAGCTACAAGCAAATCCATGTTATACTGAGGGCTGAATGTTAAATCACTGCAATTTGGAGACTGTTACATCAACTGGCTCTGCCTGGGACAAGAACACAGGGCACACGGCATGCTTGCTTTTGACCCTGATATATTGGGAATGCAATGTGCAGTGGTCCAGGTTGACCACAAAGAGAGCTCTGGTGGCCAGAGCAGCAGAGAAGACACTCCTCAGATGCTCTGGGAGAGAATGGAACACCTCAGTGACGGGCAAGAAGCAAGAAAAGACAAGAGAGCAGGGAAGACAAAAACACACAGGAAAAATGAGGCAACAAATATATGCTATGACTGTAGTTAATATATAGCTACAATATATAATATCAAATACCCATTTGTTGTTATAGTCTGGAGCAAGCAGGAGATTGCACAGCCAGCTTCCCTTATCTCCCTCCTTTTTTCCTTTCCCTTTCCATCCTTCCTTCTTTCCTCTCTTCCTTTCCTTCTCTTCTTTCCTCTCTCCCTTCCTACCCAGGAACTCTTGCTATATAGCCCAGACTGGCCTGAGACTGAAGATCTCAGTCTGCCTTATATACCAGAAGGCTGGGATTACAGATATGGTCCACTATATTCGGCAAAAATGCTTTTGTTGTAGACAGACAATGAATATGTAAATCAACAGTGGGCTATAATGTGTAAAGGTCACTTATCTATTGCAGAACACAAAGTGGTGCCTAAACCATTAGCGATGGTTTCTGAGAATTATGGGCTAAGAGTTATATATGTAGTCAACGCTCAATGACCCTGAACACATAAGCTAAGAAGGTACAGGAGCCAGTGGTGGCAAACCAGATACTGCATGGCCAGGCTCTAGGCACTGGCTATGCAGCGTGCCACCAAGGGACATGAGCTCTGGGTTTGACAATAGGGAAAGGGAAATGAACTTATCTTTTGGTTAAAACAAAACTAAACTTGTGTGTGTGTGTGTGTGTGTTGTTCATGCACAGTGCAAAAATGTGCACACATAAGTGTGCACCAAGAACCTTTCTTTCCACCCTGTGAGCTCAGGCCATCAAATTCAGGTCCCGGAGAAAATGATCCAGTGCGCTTTGGGAGGAAGACGCTCTGCCCACTGCTCTGATAATGGAGCTGTTGAAGAAGAACCCTAAGCTTCAAAAGAGACAAGCAACAGCGACCATGGAAGTTAATGCATGTTCATGCTTGCAGAATTGTAAATTCAAGGGTTTTTCTTCCTCTTATATTGCCAGAGCCTCAACTCAATTCAAGGGTCAAGAATTTGAAATGCTGGCAGACTTCCTGGGAACGAATATGGCAGCCCAGATCCTAAACATATGGCTGCATTTCTCAAAGATGCACTGAGATGAGTCCTTGAGTGAGCAAGAATTAGGAGTTCCTAAGGACTATTCTAGAACTACATTCATCTATCTATCTATCTATCTATCTATCTATCTATCTATCTATCTATCTATCTATCCATCTATCTATCTAGATAAGGGGGAAAGAAGAAAGAACATGTATAATTTGAGACAAAATGAGGTGTAAGGGTTTTAGTGTGGGCTTCTCATAACTGAGACTGTCACTGCCAAACATAATTTCTTGGGAAAAAAACGAGGAAACAATTGAGAAAGAGCTGTATCACTGTCACGCTCAGATTGTCTCGAAGATGCTCTAGGGTTGCCCCCTCTCACACACACACACACACCCGCACAAGTCTATGAGACAATCCGCAGTGGGCCTTAGGTCTTACCGATGGGGTCTGGAAGACTCACATCCGTTTCCAAACACTAAAGGTTCAAAATTAAGATGAGAAGGGATGTCGCTAGGACGGTTGGAAGGGATGGGAGAGCATTTCGGCTTGCAGGAGAGCGGAACAATTAAACCCAAACCGTTGTTATCTGAACATAGTCATTTCATATGGTGACGCTTTTATATGTAAATTATTAAAACTCGGAAACAAAAAACCTTTCACTTTAAATTGAATGGAGACTATCTTAGAATAAAACGGTTTGGTGAGGACGTGCTTAAAATGAAAATAAAACACTGTAAGTAAAAGGAATCATATTTTGCAGGGAGAAAATGCAAATAAAGGCTGTGGGTTTACCCCCCTTGTTTGTTTGTTTTCTTTTTGATTGCTCCATGCTATACTGAGGAAAAGATAATACCGCTGGCTACAGCTCCACTCTTAACTTTCTGCTTAAAGCAAAGCGATGTTTCCATTTGGTAAATTATAACTGTTACCCAAACCACCTCAGAGGAGAGGCTACACGGAAATATTATCAACCCGAGTAAGACAGGGAAAACGTACTTATTTGAATAAAGATGCCTATTTCCAAATGTTCTTTCAATATGTCTGGGGAAATCTCTTTTCTTTGGAAACAATTATACTTAAAATCTCCCTCCTATCCTGAAATAAAATTTGATGTCACCTGAATAGATGTGGCGAAGGTGGTCTCACAGAAGCAATGCACAGCAATGCCCTGTGAGCATCCTGGAGGGACTTCACTTCTTGGCTGCCATCTTTCTCATGGTGCCTAGGATCTGAGCTATACACAGTTAATGCTACTGCAAGGATATTACAGACAAGAAAATGAGACTGTGAGAGGAAATGGCTTCCCTGATGCCCAGGGACACTATAGGATAGGTTTAGCTCTCCAGCCAGGTGTGCATCCATCACTGGGGTCATAACCTCAACCAACGACCATTAGCTCTGCTAGAGAGGAATTCAGCTGCTCCATTTACCCATTCAATACTACTGCTTCCTACAGTGTCTGATACCTCACAGGTTAACAGTTGTGCAGAAGGAATGAAGGTTGTGTTAACAGGGCCATGGGAGCCACTTTTCCAGCTCATGGCTTGCTCCTACATGATCTATGTCCATTCTTCACTGCTACCTTCTTGATCCCAATGACCTCTCTATTCCCCACTTCTGCACATAAGGTAGAATTGTATGCATTGAACACTCAATAAATATTTTTTAGCTCTAAAAAATTCCTTGGGGGGAGGAACTGAGCCCCTTAAACAATATATACATACATATAAGCATAAGTATATATATTCATATATATACACATATACATATATATATTTGTACACGTTATATAAGGCATATGTTTACATATTTAAAATACAATCATTTAGAGAGAGATGAAAGAAGACGAGTAGGCACAATGGCACCTGCCTTTTATCCCAGCACTTGGAGAGGCAGAGGTAGGAAGATCTCTGTGAGTTCAAGGCCAACCTGCTCTATATACCAAGTTCTAGGCCAGCTAGGGCTACATAGAAAAACTGTGTTTTCAAAGAACAAAAATGAAGGGCACACACACACACTAAAATATATGCATATAGATCATATAAACAGGCATATATTTTAGAGTATCAACTATTAAATAAATCATACATATATTTCCTATGAAGAAGAGGGGACCAGCAAGATAGCTCAGCAGGCAAAGGAGCTCTCTGCTAAGCCTGAGAGCTGAGTTCAGCCAGTATCCAGACTAATACATGGCAGGGGAGAACCAAGTCCCTGAGGTCATACTCTAACTCCCACACCCCTGCCTCAGCAGATGCACGCATGTGTGCATGCCTCGGAAAAGAATAACAATAACAGCAACGGAGATGGACACACAATAGATCAATGTCATTAATTTATTAAAAGGCAGGATCTTCCCATAGCAACAAAATAAATAAATATTAAAAAAATAAAAGGCGCCGGGCGTGGTGGCACATGCCTTTAATCCCAGCACTCCGGAGGCAGAAGCAGGTGGATTTCTGAGTTTGAGGCCAGCCTGGTCTACAAAGTGAGTTCCAGGACGGCCAGGGCTATACAGAGAAATCCTGTCTCGAAAAACCAAAAGAAAAAAAAAAACAAAAAACAAAAAAAAAGGCATGATTTTCTAGCTGGTTAATCCCTTGTGGGGGAGTATCATATCTTCTATTTGTGTGTAGAACACGGGACACCCTCCAGACTTAGTTACAAAGTTTGACTCTGATTCTAAAGTTTCAGAAGAAAAAGAAAAGAAAAGAAAAGAAAAGACAAGACAAGACAAGACAAGAAAAGAAAAGAAAAGAAGAAAAGAAAAAGCACTAAATTCATTTAGCTTCTAGTAATGGGGGGAACAGACCTCCTGTGCTGGTTATTTTTATTATTATTATTATTATTTTGGCATTTGTTCCTTCATGGCGATGCGCAGTGAGAGTCCGTTGTAGAATTTTCTCCTGACTTGGCATCACATATGGCCTCAGTGGCGAGACAGCTGTGGAGCTACGTAATTGTTTACAAATGTGCAAAATAACTACCCAAACCAATAAAAAATAATAACGTGGGCATCCATAAACAGAAATACTATAAACACACAATGGCCCATACTTTATAAACACTGTGGAGGGAAAACAGAAAGCCACCCAAGCCCCTTATTTTGAAATCTCCTTCCATAAGGCCGATGACATTGTTGGTAATCTAGCCAGCTGATGCCCGTGCCATATGTAGCAAACGGCTTCTTGATCATTAGCAACAGTTACAACTTAGGTATTGTGCTGGCTGGTTTCCTCAGACAATCTGACACCAGCTAGAGTCATGACAGTCAAAGAGATCCATGAGATCCAGCTGTAAGGCGTTTTCTCAATTAGAGATCAGTGGGGGAGGGCCCAGCCCACTGTGGGTGGTGCCTCCCATAGGCTGGTGATCCTGGGTTCTATTAGAAAGCAGACTGAGCAAGCCATGGAAGCAAGTCAGTAAGCAGCACACCTCCCTGGCCTCTGCATTATCAGATTCTGCCTCCAGGATCCTGTAGTGTTTTGAGTTCTTGTCCTGACTTCCTTCAATCATGAACAGCAATGTGAAAGTGCAAGCTATTGAATAAGCCCTTTTCTCCCCAGCTAACTTCTTGGTCATGGTGTTTTACTGTGGCAACAGAAACCTTAACTAAGGCAGGTGTCCTTAAGGGGACCTCAGAAGAGTTAGATTTGTTTACCATGAGATTCATGTCAGCCTGTTCTAACAAAGTGTCAAAGCAGCAAATGGCTTCCTATCACCAAAGACTTAGGGAAGGTTGGGAAACACAGTGGCTACCAAGAGGAGGGAATGGAAATGAACACAGGCTGGAGAAAGCCTTCATAATAGTGCCTACTTACTGTGCAGCTTACTCCCCCCGACCCCCTTGGGATCCACGCAAGACCAACCCGAAGGGATTGTACAGCAGAGCATCTATCTAAAGAGGGAAAGGTCCTGTCCTTTGGCGATTCTTCCTTTGAAACCCCTTTTTGTTTCCATTCTACTTCCTTTATTTGTCTGGAAAGACTTCCCATCATCAAAACCCAAATCAGTTATCACCTCATCCAGGACGATGGTGCTATCATCAGAGAGACTGGATCATACCTGTCTCAGCAGCACTTATATGCCCTGGACCCTGAACTCAAACACTTCATGCACGTTGGTCAGCTGCAGACCAAACATGGTTCAAAACATGCTGGGGTTTTACAGTTTTATACACTATGTAGTCTCCCATCGGGTGGAATTATGTTATGTTAATGTGTTGTTCCGGGATCTACACTTGCTGCAATTATTATGGTACTACTTTCCAAAGTACTCACGAGGTCCTATATTCACATGACCTTTCAATTTATCAAGGTTCACTGCTTTGACTTAAGTTTAGTTTTTAAAACACACACACATGTTCACATTTGACAGAGGCCCCTAGGTGTGGTGGAAGAGGGCTGACAGCCCATGCTGAATCATGTGATCGGTGACAAGAGCATCTCCCTTTTTGATACTTTTCATAGAAAATGTGACTTCCTGACATTCCCCCCCCCCGAAAAAAAAACACAACTGTCTGTGCAAGTTGTTATTAGCCCCATTTTACAGAAGAGAACGTCAGGGCATCCCTGCCCCCTGAGTTTGGTGAGTGGAGTAGGATATTTCCTTTTCTACTGTAAAATTTAACGACTGGTTAAAAAGAATGTCTTAGTCAGGGTTTCTATTCCTGCACAAACATCATGACCAAGAAGCAAGTTGGGGAGGAAAGGGTTTATTCGGCTTACACTTCCATATTGCTGTTCATCACCAAAGGAAGTCTGGACTGGAACTCAAGCAGGTCAGAAAGCAGGAGCTGATGCAGAGGCCATGGAGGGATGTTCTTTACTGGCTTGCCTCCCCTGGCTTGCTCAGCCTGCTCTCTTATAGAACCCAAGACTACGAGCCCAGGGATGGTCCCACCCACAAGGGGCCTTTCCCCCTTGATCACTAATTGAGAAAATGCCTTACAGTTGGATCTCATGGAGGCATTTCCTCAACTGAAGCTCCTTTCTCTGTGATAACTCCAGCTGTGTCAAGTTGACACAAAAATAGCCAGTACAATTGACCCCTTGTCAACTTGACGCACAAACACATCACTAGTAAGCCTCAACCCTTATATTCTTATTCATCCCCAAGGTCTAAATAACTTTAAACGTCCCACAGTCTTTACATATTCTTAAAATTTCAATCTCTTTAAAATATCCATCTCTTTTAAAATCCAAAGTCTTTTTACAATTAAAAGTCTCTTAACTGTGGGTTCCACTAAAACAGTTTCTTCCTTCAAAGGGGAAAATATCAGGGCACAGTCACAATCAAAGCAAAAATCAATCTCCAACTGTCCAATGTCTGGGATCCAACTCACGATCTTCTGGGCTCCTCCAAGAGCTTGGGTCACTTCTCCAGCCATGCCCTTTGTAGCACACACGTCGTCCTCTGGGCTCCAGATGCCTGTACTCCACTGCTGCTGCTGCTCTTGGTGGTCATCTCGTGGTACTGGCATCTCCAAAACACTGCATGACCCCTTCAGTCCTGGGCCTTCAATTACAACTGGGGCTGCACATTCACCAATGGCCTTCCATGGCCTCTCACAGTGCCGAGCCTGAGCTGCTGTGCGACCCGTTCATGCCTTCAAAACCAGTACCACCTGGGTGACCCTTACACATTACCAAGTCCCACTGCAGAAGGAGTACAACCTTGCCTATCTCTGGAACACAGCCTCTTTGTGCTTTCAGAAAACAATTCCCAGAAGATGTCACCTCAACGATGCTGGTCTCTTCTTAATCACCGCTAATTTCTTAGCTCCAGCTAACCAGCATCAATAGTCCCAGTAATGCAAAGTTTTTGCTTTAGTAGTTCTGGTAACTTGTTAATCACAGCTGATTCTTCAGCCCCAGCTAACCAGAACTACAAAATCTTCACAATAAAAACAGCAATGGCCCTGAAGAGAGTCTTTAATTTTCCCTCTGAAATTTCACAAACCAGGCCTCCATCTTCTGCACTGTTCTCAGCATTATCTTCCAAGCTCCTACACATCTGACAGAGCTCTTAACAACGAATGGATCTTCAAGCCCAAAGTTCCAAAGTCCTTCCACAGTCCTCCCCAAAACATGGTCATGTTGTCACAGGAATACCCCACTCCTGGTACCAATTTGTCTTAGTCAGGGTTTCTATTCCTGCACAAACATCATGACCAAGAAGCAAGTTGGGGAGGAAAGGGTTTATTCGGCTTACACTTCCATATTGCTGTTCATCACCAAAGGAAGTCTGGACTGGAACTCAAGCAGGTCAGAAAGCAGGAGCTGATGCAGAGGCCATGGAGGGATGTTCTTTACTGGCTTGCCTCCCCTGGCTTGCTCAGCCTGCTCTCTTATAGAACCCAAGACTACGAGCCCAGGGATGGTCCCACCCACAAGGGGCCTTTCCCCCTTGATCACTAATTGAGAAAATGCCTTACAGTTGGATCTCATGGAGGCACTTCCTCAACTGAAGCTCCTTTCTCTGTGATAACTCCAGCTGTGTCAAGTTGACACAAAAATAGCCAGTACAAAGAACAAGCTAGTAAGTAAAAACACATAAATAAAAGCTGGCTGAGGAGACAGAGGAGTCATGTGTGGTGGTACACATCTGTAATTCCAACATTCGAGAGGCAGAGGCAGGAAATTCAGGATTTCACAGTCAACCTTGGCCTACGTAGAGAAATTGAGGCCAGCCTGAGCTACCTGAGACTGTTTCAAGCAAACAAAAAGATAGTTCCAATCTGAAGCTACAAAGATTTTAGGACACGTGCACCCATTAGAGAAATGAAGACCCTGTAGTTGGAAAAGCTTCCTTTTGCACCATGTAAATAAATCTCTGTGAGTGGCCTTCTATGGCTTGGATAAGTGTCCCCAAAAGGCTTAGATGTTAAAGCTTGACAGCTGGTCTGTGGTGCTATTGAGAGGTGACAGAGCCTTCAAGAGAAGGGACGTATCCAGGAAGCAACACCATGCAGATACAATCTAGTGCCACAAAGTAAATATGAAGAGGATGTTGGAAACGGAGACCTAGCCTGAATGGCTGCTGGTGGCGCTTTCTCTTCCTCCCTCTCACTTTGAATCCAAGTGGGATATTCAGTGCCGCGGGGCCTCTACATTATCAGAGGAATGATCTAGAGTATCGCAGGGCTGATGACCCGGAACCTGACAAGTGTCGGGCTGCAGAGCCAGCAGAACTTGTGACAGACGGAAACTGCTTCCTGAAGAGGTTCTAAAGGCGCAAGAAAGGCAAATTCCCGGTGCTGGAGCCAAGCTCACTTGTGTTATAAGTAGCAGTAGAATGCCTTCCTCACGGGTAAATCTTCTCATCCATTTGTGTTCCCTGTTTTAATCTTTGGCATCCAGTTCTCAGCCAGTAGCCATGACTTTGGCACAAGTCACACCAAAACACATAAGGTGCCATACGTCATGGTAAGATACATTTATCATTTAACAGGTTGCTTTAGCTTCATTTCTATTATTGTGATAAAATATCCACCCCCCCCAAAAAAAAACCATTTAAGGGAGAAAGAGGCTTATTTTAACTTACAGTGCCAAGTGAAAATGTGTCATGGTGGGAAGGCAAGGTGGGAATGGCAAGCAGCCCGGGTATATCCTTTCCTCAGTTAAGAGCAGACAGAAATGAAGACATGCTTGCCTGTTTGTGTTCTATTATATCTCTCCCCTTTTGCACAGTTCAGGACCCCTTACCTAGAGAATGGTACTGCCCTGATGTCTTACTTAGGGTTTCTGTTGCTAGGAGGAGACACCATGGTCATTGCAACTCTTACAAAGGAAACCATTTAACTGGGGCTGGCTTACAGCTCAGAGATTTAGCATCATGATGGGAAACATCACAGCATGCAGGCAGACATGATGATGGAGAGGAGCTGAGAGTTTTACACCTTGATCAGCAGGAAGAAGTGACTAGGAGCCACACTGGGCAGAGCTTGAGCATATGAGACCCCAAAGCCCACCCCTACGGTGACATACTTCCTCCAACAAGGCCACACTTATTCTAATGAGGCTATACCTCCTCATAGTGCCACTCCCTGTGGGCTAAGCATTCAAACACCTGAGTCTATGGGGTCAATTCCTGTTCAAACCACCATGACACAGGGAGCCAGGGTCTTCCTATAACAATTAACGTAATTAAGACAATCTCCTACAGACATATCACAGGCCAACCCAGTTCCTCGCTGAGACTCTTTTCCCATGTGATTCTAGGTTATGTCAAGTTGACAATTAAAACTAGCCATCACAGGGCTGACAAGATGGCTCAGCGGTTAAGAGCACTGACTGCTCTTCCGAAGGTTCTGAGTTCAAATCCCAGAAACCACATGGTGGCTCACAACCATCCTTAACAAGATCTAATGCTCACTTCTGGAGTGTCTGAAGACAGCTACTTGCATTTAATAAATAAATAAATCTTAAAAAAAAAAAAAACCCTAGCCATCACATATTACCACATCAATCATAGCATACCATAGCAATCATATATCATATGAAATCACATTCCTTTGCCTGGGGTCCATCCCATCCTTCTTCACATCAAAGAGGGCCATGCTTCAGATCACTGGAGAAGCTCAGAAGACTTCTGAGGTTTAGTGTCCAGGAGATCGGCTGCTGCGAGGTCTCCTCCATATCCTACAAGCTTTGTTCTGGATTTGGACTAACTTCAGGGTGCACACACAGGAGGAATTCGCAAGGCATGTTTACAACATCGTTGGGGTCAATACCCGCGGGTCTATCTGCGAGTGCATATAAAACAGGCTGTGAAGAGGCTGCCCTGCACTCACTTGCAAACACTGATCAATACTCTGGCTCAAACACTAATGTGGTAATCTGAGGGAACATGTATATTAAAACTGTGCTGTGTCCCCTCATGGGAGGTTCCTCCAATCTCTTGTCTCAAATCCACCCATCAGATGGTGTTGCCCAGAGGTGTCACCGTACAAACACATCTGTAAGCGTTAGGCTCTATCGTTCTGTCATCTGGTCACACTTTAATCACCAGGATCTTTGGGGCTAGCCTTTCAGACGATGATTCACAAACCGCTACATACTCTAAAATTGATAAGTCTTCCCAGTTGATGGATTAGAAACAAGTGTGAGGTTCAACAAAAACTATGAATGGCTTCACCTACCGAGTCTTTAAAAAAATATTATTTTAAAAAAATGTGCAAATGTTGTGTGTGCCCATGAGAAAGTCTGGGAATGTGTATGCAATGCCCTGGAGGCCAGAATAAAAGGCATTCGATCCCTTGGAGCTGGAGTCACAGGCAGTTGCAAGCCACTTAGCACTCCAGGAAAGCAATGTGGGTCCTCAGGTAGAGCAGTAAATGTGCTTAACCGCTGAGTCATCTCTCAAGCTCCAACTGGTCAAGTTTTAAAATTCCCACTGGAAAGCCGGGCATTTTGGCGCACGCCTTTAATCTCAGCACTAGGGAGGCAGAGGCAGGCGGATTTCTGAGTTCGAGGCCAGCCTGGTCTACAAAGTGAGTTCCAGGACAGTGAGAGCTATATAGACAAACCCTGTCCAAAAAAAAAAAAAAAAAAAAAAAATCCCACTGAAGAGCTACACCTTTAATCTCAGCACTCAGGAGGTAGAGGTAGGCAGATCTCTAAGTTCAAGGCCAGCCTGGTCGACAAAGCAAATTTCCAGGATAGCCAAGGCTACACAGAGAAACCCTGTCTCAAAAAAAACACACACAAAAAACCAAACCTAACCAAACCAAATCTCTCTGAAGCATGAATCATGGCAAGACTGGGACATCTTACGCCTACTGAGTGACGACATTTCCAGCGAGTCTTACTGAACAATAGAAATGCTGAGTTTCTACAAGAAGGAAAGTGCTGTCATCACATTCATAACACTCTAGCGTCTCTAGCAACTTACAGGAAGCCTATAGGCATGCCTGCTTTTTCATATCATTCAAAGGCCATACAGGAGACAGGGAGAGAACACTCCTGAGAAAATCTTGCTTCCTCTACCTAGGTGGATTTAGAGAATCTGTGTGGGCTTTTCTCTCACTGTGACACTTACCCTCCAATTTCCCAAAGTCCTCTGGAACTGTCTTCCAGTCCTGAAATTTGGCCTCAAATGAGCAACTGGATTGTTTATGGTCTACTCGTCAATAAAAGAGCAAGTGGGGCTAGGGAGATGGCTGAGTGGATAAAGGCACTTGTTTGGCAAGCCTGGCAATGTGAGGTTGATCCTTAGAGCCCACCTGTATGCAGCTGGCTCCACAAAACTGCCCCCTGTCTTCCACCCTTGCACAATTGCACGCATGACACCCACGCCCCCATCACATAAAACAAGAAATGGTGTCAATGAGCAAGTCTAAGGGCGTTTGGGGACAGAAGTGTTGTATAAGGTCTCCCAGCCTTCCGTGTATAAGACGAGGGTGCAAAGGTGGGCGTGGTAATGGACATCTGTAATTCTAGCGCTGCTGTGTGCCGAGATAGCCCTGGAGCTCAGTGGCCAACTGGTGTGGCCAACTGGTGAGCTTCAGAATCACTGAGAAATCCTATCTGGAAACAATGAGGCAGGGAGCAACTGAGGACAATGCCTGGTACCAACTTCTGGCCTCCACAGATGCATTTACACAATGCAGGCATGTCCAACTGCATAGGCAGATGCACACACACACCACACTGTATATGCAAAGACAGAAGGTGTTCATTCTTGCTTCCCCTGTGTGCTGTCAATGCTAGAATACCAGAGAGAAGCAGCAGAAGTCACCCCTCTCTTGGACATGCTGATCTCCCTGACATCCGTCTGAACAGCTCTCTGTATGTGCACCAGCTTGCTGCCTGCACAGGATTCTCTGTGCTGGTCATTAAAGCTGTTCCTAACCATCCTAAATGAGATGGAGGACAGTTAGCTTCATGAAAATCGCTGGGCTCAGGGTGGGAGACAGACGGATGACAGTGTAGAATGCCTTCATGGTAGAGCTTATCACTATCAAAGAGAGGAAAACCCTGAAATGGAAGAAAATAAATAAGAATGTTTGGCTGGGCTGCAAGGAAAACAAGAAACGTGTCCATTTAAAACAAATGCCCAGTGAAGCCACAAGCTGGAGTCCAGGGTTAGTCCTTAGGGTTCATTGAGTGGCTCGGAAGACAAAGTGCCTGGAGTGCACTCTCCTGGGACTCCCAGCAGTGCTTGTGTGGAAGGGAGGTGCTCAGGAGCCGGTCTGATGAGGTAGGAGTTATAGCCAGGTCTGGTGAAACAGGCCTGTCCAGTTCCTCAGGAGGATGAGGCAGGAGGCTCACCAATTCAAGGCTAGCCTGGGTGAAACTAGGTGAAACACTGTCTCAAAACAAAACTGCAAAGGAGCTGAAGATGTAACTCAGAGGTGGAGTCTAGCATGTAGTCAGTCATAGTCACTGTGTTCCATCCCCAAGACTCTGAGAAGAAAACAAACAAGCCAGGACATCTATAAAGTCCACACCCAGAGAGCCATGTCAAAGTTGAACTGCATCTCTAGTGCTGTCCTTGTCCCCAAGCTGTGGCTCTCTGTAGGCTCAAGGACTTCCCACTGTTATGCCTGCTCTTAAGCCCCAGCCCCAAAGGCCCCAGCTCTGCAGGCCCCTGAGGCTGCCGAACTCCCTGAGGCTGCCATCTGTGATCATCACTTAACTGAAATGAGTTAATCTTGTTTTCCAGATGAGCTGGCACCATGTCTCCTGCAGGCTGCGATTACAGAATGAACGCTTTGTGTGGACAGGAGGGCTGGGAGCTTTTCCCAGTCCCACTTCACACATACACGCCCAGCCAGATTCTCCATCCTCCTCCCGATTGCCAGTGTGAGATGGAGTTAGAAGACTGAAGAGAGAGTGGGGGCCTTCGGTCTGAAATGAGCAACAATGAGCCTTCTCAACGGAGATGATGTCACTTCATGAGAGCTCACTCACTTTCAGGAATGGAAACACTGCTTAAATGGATGGAAACAACTGCTTGCAACTGTTTCTGTTTGTTTGCATTTGCTCTTAAAACACATCAGTCAAGAAACAGTTACATTCCACAGGGTTCCTGCATAGCATTTGCTAGGTGCTGGGACAAGATGCTAGGGGAGGTTTTATTTGTTTGAATAAGAACAATGCTTTGTGCCTCCTTGGGTGGCTGTTAACATTGTATTTCATTGAGACAAACAAAGCAACAACATGTTTTAGGCTCAGTGGGGAAGAACACTTTTGCTGCTGCTCTTCCTAGAGAATCCCTGTTTGGTTCCCAGCACCCTGCCACACGCTTTGTACAACCACCAGCTCCAGCTCCAGCTCCAGCTCCAGGGAGTCTCTTGTCTTTTCCTGGCTTCCACAGGTATCCACACGCATGTAGCAAGTGTACTGACAGTCGAACACACACAAATAAAAATAAATCCTAAAAGAAAAACCATTGTGCACGACGTGGTGTTGTACACCTGTATGTAATGCCAGCACACAAGAGGCTTTGAAGTGCGAGGATTGCTAGGTCTAAGTAATGGGATAAAGTCCTGTTCCAAGGAACCTGGAAAGAAAATGGGAAAAGGGGTGGAAGAGGAGAAGGAGGAAGATGAGAAGGGAGGAGAAGGAGGGAGCAGGGGGAAAGGAGGAAGAGGAAGGAGGAGAGAGGGAGGAGGGAAGAAGAGAAGGAGGGAGGAGGAAGAAGGAAGAAGAGGGAGGAGGAGGAGGGAGAGGAAGAGAGAGTAGGAAGGAGAGGAGAAAAGGGGACAAGGAGGAGGAGGAGAAGAAGGAAGGAAGAAGAGGGAGGAAGAGGAAGAGGGAGGAGGAGTGAGGAGGAGGGAGGGGGAGAGGGAAGAGGAGAAGGAGGGAGGAGGAAGAGAAGGAAGGGAGGGATGGAGAAACGGAAGAAGGGAAGAGAACAGAACAGTAAATAGAGTATAGGGGAGGCTGGGGGAAGGGGAGGGGAGGAGACAGGAGGAGAGGAGACAAGAGAGAAGGAAGGAGAGAAAGAAAGCTGTCCCCAGAGGCACAGGCACAGCACTGGGTGCTAGCAGTTGCCTGCCTTTACTCTACAGAGGACTTCAGTGAGCTATTTAACATCTCTGAGTCCTGGCTTTTTGTTTGTTTTGTACATTTGTTTCCACCAATGTGGAAAGAAGAAATCATCCTAATTAATGTTCCTTTATTGCTACGGGCCTGCCATGTAGCAGGATGGCAACAAGGTCAAAGACAGAGATATCTCGTAGTGTAGTTATAGGATGACACCAAACAGACCTAAAGACACTGTCAGGACATAGAGACCGATGCCACACGTCAGGGTCAGAGCTAGCAAACACAAACTCGGGATGCCCAGGTAGACCTGAATTTCTCCCAAAACTCTCTTTGGTTTTGACTGTGGATGTATGTAACTAGCTGCCTTGACTTTGACTTCCCTGTAATAATGAACCTGCAATTATAAGACAAATGCTTTTCTCTCTTAAGTTGCTTTCATGGGGCTATTTTATCACAGTATCAGAAGTGGATGCCTTCTTCCTAAGAGGACAGGGGCCATCTCTCCAGTCCAACAAGTATCACTGGTACCCAGCACAGCCCTGAACCTGACAGAACCTCGGTTCCTTTCAGCCCTGACTCTGGGGAAGGACACCCCTGGCTATGACACCAAGGGACTCTGCGGTGGATGGTACTCGAAAGGCAAACGTCCCAGCTGCCAGTCACCGCTTGAGAAGAGCAAGCTTGTCTGCGTTCTTATTCTTGCGTGTTCTCAAAAGTGGAGATTACTCTCTAAGGTGGGTTTTTATCTGGAGGTTCCAGGTACTTCCAATTCCAAGATTTTTATACGGTCAGAGCATGGCCCCAAGAAATACCAGCTTGTGAATCCTGGCCTAGCCTTACCTGGATAACCTGTCTACTCTCCCTGAACCCTAGTTTACAAGAGCAACCAGGTATCTCAGCAAGATTATGGGAGCTGTACCTCCTTAGCCTCTCCCCCCATCAGCTCACAGACACCGAGAGGAGGATGCTGACCTTGCTTTCTTAATGTAAGTCAGAACTCTAATAAGATCCTAGATGACTCCAGGTGAACCTGGCACGACTCTGTGCCTGAACTTCTTTCTTCCTCAGTAATAAAAGGCGGATGGCAGGCTGTCGGGGGGAGGAGGTGAGCAAATTGGAGAAGACCAGCTGCAGGTGGTTCTGAGTATCCAGGCCCTTATTGTTGAGTGGCCCCGTGATGGGCCAGATGGGAGAGCTGAGGCATAGACTTTGCCGAAACAACAAACACTCAGGAGTTGCTCAAAGAGCCCTTGAGGATGTCTGTTCCCTGGACAGGGTGAGGAAGGTGGTAATGGTGGTGGTGGTGGTGGTGGTAGTGGGCTGTTTGTTTCCACCGGTATTCCTAGGGATTTACACAAGTGCCATGGTTCCGACTTTAGGCTTCTTCCAAGTAGGCAAATGAAAATGTTAAGGGAGAGAAGTAAAAAGCTTCAAAAGGGAGAATTAGAACCCAAGGAAACTCTAACTTGTATTTTGGGCTCACACATGGTATGTATGTGTGAGTACACACACACACACACACAAATGTATTTTAGTACCAGGTGTGGTATGGTGGTGGATGCCTTTAGTCCCAGCCCTTAGGAGGTGGGTCTCTGTGGGTTCTAGGCTAGCCTGGTCTATAGAGGAAGTTCTAGGACAGCAAGCACCAGGATTACATAGTGAGAACCTGTCTCAAAAACAACAACAAGCTGAAACCAACCAACCAACCAAACAACAAAAACAAAACAAAATGCAAGCAAACACACAAAAAAACTCTGTATTTGGGGGTCTGCAAAATGGGTCAGCAATAACAGTGATTTCTGCCAAGCATGAAGACCTGCGTTCCAACTCCCTGAAGCTACTTAAACCCAAGCGTCTGAGTCAGTAATCCTAACACTGTAGGGGACGGAGACAGGAGAATCATCCCTGTGGCCCACTGTCCACATGTTGCTGAAGACAGCCCATCACAGGGAACAAGGTAGAGTGATCATCTGCTGGATTCGTGCTGGTTCAAACACCTCCCTCTTACAACAGCACACACACACACACACACACACACACCACAGTGTATTTTATAGAAGAACTAACTGTGCTAACAAGACAAGCAAACTTTCTTAAAAAAAAAATGTATTCCTATATATAAAGATTGATTAGGTTTATGGTCAAAGTAAATAAATACCACAGTTTAAAGGGCAGTGTTCCTTCATCAGGATGCACTATTGCCACCTGGTGGTGATATACCAGAATTGCAAGAAAAGGGCCTTGTTCTCAAACTTGAAGCCCCTAACAGTAACACACAGGGGCCAGTGTTTGTGGCGTTACGCAAAGTCCTTACAAGGAAGGAGCTGGAGTAAATTACACAAATAAATATTCATGTGTTTTGCATGGATGATCCCAGACAATATCACTCCCTTTTCTCTTATTTTAAGTGTTTGTTCCATGAGACTCTCCCAAGAAGTGGTAAGCTACACAATACCGGTGCTTCTCAGGTTACAAATTCATAAGGAGTGGAGTCATCTGATTGACAGATGATGATAAACTCCCGAGGAACAGCAACAGACAGAGCTTGGGATGCAGCTCCTTTGCACAGCCACACCCACCATTTTCCCACGCCCTCTCAAAAGAAATCCAGTTGACTCTTCTAAGCTTTGGGAGTTTTTGTTTGTTTGTTTTGCTTTGTTTGTTTGTTTGTTTGTTTGTTTGTTTGTGTTTTTGTCCATATAGAGCATATTTGTCAGCTAGGACCAGAAGCAATGGTGGTTATAAAGTAATGGGCAGGGAGGGTCATGTCTAATAAATGTAAATACGCATAGAGAAACACACAGAGGTGAAACCCCACATACAGTTTTAGAGGCGGGCCAACTGAATGTGAATATTTCTTTGCAAAATCCAAGCACCCGGAGTTTGAATGTCCAAGAGAAATCACAGGCTTTTCTCTAACACGGAGAACCACTGCTGTGTTGAAGGGAGTAAGGGACTCCATCAGCTGACTCGCCAGCTTGCAAAAGTGACCTTAGAATCCATGCTGTGTTTCTAAGTCACAGGAGAATGAACTGGAAGAATACGGCTAGTCTGGGGGAGGGGAGGACTTTCCACTTAAAAAGAAAAAAAAAAGACAAAAACAAAACAAAACGCCGGGGCAGGTTGAGTTTTAGAGGAAGAAGAGGCCATTTAAAAGCCAAATAAAAGAACCGGTACAGGCTGCAAAAGAAGGCACACAATGTCAACGCTCTGAACTCGCTCAGGCTTGGTTTATTTTCCGAGTTAATGCACTCGTGGTTGAGCCAGAAAGAGAAAAGTCAACGGGGAGAAAATAAACAGAGCATTTGCAGAGCTCGCCCTGCAGCCTCTCGGACTGTCTGCTTACCATTACCCCGTTTTAACATGCCATAATCGCTCTCACGGGCGAAGACACCCTTCCTGCAGCAGCGGACCAAGAATGCATGACTAATTTTAACCACTTGTGCGCATCTCCCAATGGGTGGAAACCTCACATGGCTTCTATGGATTAGAAGTTCTGAGAGTGGCGACAGATACTAAGGAGTTGGGC
Source organism: Mus caroli (assembly GCF_978045245.1). Taxonomy (NCBI): domain Eukaryota; kingdom Metazoa; phylum Chordata; class Mammalia; order Rodentia; family Muridae; genus Mus; species Mus caroli. Next base: position 14,493,395 of record NW_028227265.1, read on the forward strand.
TGCTCCTCTCGCATCGGCCCATGGGTGTCCAATGAGTCGCTGAGGGACCCCTCCAGAGCCTGTCAGCCTTTGCAGGTGCTGCATGCATGCTGAGTCATGGTTATGGAAGGTCAAGCCGGGACTGGAGCGATGGCTCGGCGGTTAAGAGCACTGTGCGGCCCTTTGAGAAAACTCATGGTTGGCTCCCGACACCCAGTGAAGTAGCTCACAACTGCCTGTACTTCATTTCCAAGAGATCTCTTCTGGTCTCTTCAGGTACTGCACTCAGGGGCACATGCACGTAAAATCGAGGATAGGAAAGCGCAGACTCACGAGAGAGAGAGAGAGAGAGAGAGAGAGAGAGAGAGAGAGAGAGAGAGAGAGAGAGAGAGAGAGAGAAAGATGGGTGGTCAGCTAGCATTTTAACCCTCACAGAGGGTTATCATGGAGAGAGATGGGGCTGTGAGGAGTTGCCTTGTGTGGTACCCACTGTCTCCAGGTTCAGATCATCTGATGCAAAGGAAGGAAATGATGGGTCCAAGATAGACAGACATAGAGGCTCAAAGAGGTCTGCTAATTGCCCCCAAAGAAACAGCTGCCTGTGCTTCAACATAAATACACAAGCCTCAGACTGCTCCTTCCTACCCTAGGCTGAAAGGCATCTTGTGAGTTGAGACCCGTGGCTGGTAACTTCAGGCCTGTGGTGATGTTTATACTACAGCATGGGCTGCCCCCTCTGCCACCAAAGCATCCACCAGTAAGTGGCTCAAATGGTAAATGACTGTACCACATTTTTTTTTTTTAAAGTTAAGGAAAAAAAGAAAAAAGAAAACAAAACCCTCCTCTCCACTGAGATTAAGGCTGTAGTGGAAAGTCACTGGTGTGGCTTGGGCGTGGTCATAATCCTGCCCAAAACACAGAACATAGAGAGTGCAGATCCAAGTCAGTGAGGTGGTTATACAGATTTTACAGTGGGGTGATACACAGATTTTTAGGGTTTTTATTTCCTTCCTTCCTAATTACAAACACATTTGGAATTTATTAATCTTCTATTTTCCCTCTTCTCTTTCTCCCTTTCCTTTATTATTACTTATTATTATTCCTTTATTACTATTCATGTTGTTGCTATTATCATTATCACTACTATGTGTGCATGTGTGACTGTGGGCCAGACAAAAGTACTCACCCTTGGAGGGCAGAAGAGAGCTGGGGTTGCGAGCTGCCGGATGTGGGCGCTGGGAACTGAACATAGATCCCCTACAAGGGCAGCAGGTTCTCTTAAGCAGAGAACCATTTCTCTCGCCCCTGTTGTATTTTGTATATTTTGTAGTTCTCTCTACAGGTTTTTGGTTCCTGGCTTGGCTAAGGTCAAGGTTCCTGCTCTCAGTCTAGCATGCTGTCCCCCAGAAAGCTCTCTCGGACACCAGCGATACACTGCCATCACAAGAGGGGACAGGGGGGTGTTGAGACAGGGTTTCTCTGGGTAACCCTGGCTGTCTGGCCTCAGACTCGGAGATCTGCCTGCCTCTGTGAGGCCTGGGAGAAAGGGTGTGCAGCAGGTCGCCAGGCTGGAGGCCTTACTCTTTAGGAGGAGTTCTTTCAGAAGAGATGCAGAGCAGTTGTTGGCAGGACAGGGCTGCTGGAGGGCCTGAGGTTGTCTCTAAAGACAGACCCAAGTGTAAGGGCTTGGGAGGCTGGGCTAGGGTGAATCCTAGGAGGAAAGGAGGAGGGAGGAGGAGGCAGAGGGGGAGAGAGAGGGAGGGAGGGAGAGGTGGGGGGGGGGAAGAAAGGGAGGGGGAGGAAGAGAGGGAGGGGAAGAGGAGAGAGAAGGAGGAGGGAGACAGAGAGGGAGTGAGAGAGGGGAGGGAAAGAAAGGAGGGAGAGGGAGGAGAGGACTACCTCTGTGTGTCAGTGTCCCATCAGTGTCCCCAGTGCAGCAGTATACAGCTCTTCTCTGACATGCTCTGTACCCTCAACCCCAATTCTGCCTGGGCCTCTCGTAAGACTCTGTCTGGCAGGAATGACTTTATTCTTTGGACACCCCCTCGTCCACATTAGACTTTCCCCGATTCTCCCCGTTAGGGAAAAGACAAGCCTGAAGGCCTGGGGGTGGCCACCAGAAGAACGTGTCTGCCAGGAAAGGTTTACAGTCTCATTTCATCCTGCAGGAGAGACGTGGGGCAGAGCCTCTGTGGAGGGAAGTCAGCCTCACACCTAGGGACCAGGTTGACCTACTACTGGTTCAGGCCACAGGGTCCCCAAGCGGAGGGGAAAGATGGAGGGAAGAAGGAGAGGTGGGAGGGAATGGGTGGGAAGAGGGTTGTGGGTAGTATAGAGAAGGAAATAATGTGGAATGGAGGGGAGAGTTAAGGGTAAGGTGCAAGGGTGAGAAAGGGTTCAAATCTCACCGCCTCTCCCTGGCTCCTCCCATCTGCAAGAAGATGACTAAATATCTGCCTGTCCCTGGCTCCACACAGAAGTGTTTTCTGTTCAGGCGCCTCCTGCAGCCCACAGGAGACATCCTACCTTATCTTGTCTGCTCCATTTGAGATAAGGAGATTATGCACAGAACAGCAAGGCTGAACCGCTTGCCCAAGGTCACACAGCTATACCTAGCAAACCCTGGATTTGAACCAAGGCGGCCTGGGCTCCAAGCCCTATCCTTTTAGAACAATCCTGTGCCATCCACTGAAGATCCTGAGAACCGCCTGTGCCCTGGGCGATACTTTTTCTGAGTTGACTGGGGTTGATTGTAGCAAAGCTTCAATCCTCTGCATGCTAAACTGTTTCTTTTCTTCCATTAAACCCAAACCGCCCACTTGAGTATGCCCACTTGATACTCATTAAGCATCCACTGTGCGGGGGAGGTGGGCACCCTTTTAATCCCAGCACTCTGGAGGCAGATACACGTAGAGCTCCGGGTTCCAGGCCAGCCTGGTCTACAGAGTGAGTTCCAGGACAGCCAGGGCTACACAGAGAAACCCTGTCTGGGAAAACAAAACAAAAGCTGGGTGTGGTGGTGCACGCCTTTAATTCCAGTGTTTGGAAGGGAGAGACAGGTGGATCTCTGTGAGTTCAAGAGTAGCCTGGTCTAACAAATCAAGTCCAAGACAGCCAGAGCTGGTTACATTGAAAAACAAAAAGTCTTGTCTCAAAACAGCACCACCACCTACCACCCCCAAACAAATGACAACTCTCTCTCTCTCTCTCTCTCTCACACACACACACACACACACACACACACACACACCAAACAAACAAACAAACAAACAAAGCCAAAAAACTGCAACAAAGAGCAACCACCCTGTAGTGACATCTATGGTGGCTTAAATATGCTTGGCCTGGAGAGTAACAGAGTTAGGAGGTGTGGCCTTGTTGGAGGAATTGTGTCACCGTGGGGGTAGGCTTTGTAATCCTATGCTCTGGATCAGCGCAGTGTGGCAGACACTCATCCTGGCTGCCTTCAGATCTCTCCACTCTCTCAGCGCAGTGCCTTCCTGGATGCTGCGGTGCTTCCCACCTTGGTTATAATGTATCGAACCTCCTCGGAACCTGAAAGCCAGTCTCAATGAGATGTTTGCCTTTAAAGGAGTTGCCTTGGTCATGGTCTGTTCACTGGACGCAACCCTCACGAAGACACCATCTCCTGGAATCTTTATTATAGATGATCCTCTTTCGGCTTCTAGTTCTTTCAACTACGGCTAGTTGTGACCATGGGAGGGCTGAGGCCAGGCCACTGGAGGCTCAGAAATATCACAAGAAAAACATTGTGGCAGCAGGATGTAGTGGCGTCTGTGCTGATGTAGTGAGGTACTATAACAGAACAGAGGGTGGGCCTTGCATGCAGATGTGGCTCACTCTATCCAATCCCTGGGTTCAGTGCTAATGAGTTTCTCGCCCATATAGTCCACACTGTAAACTGGAGTGCCCTTGGCTACTGTGCATCTTAACTGTGTTCATACACACACACACACACACACACACACACACACAAATGTATGTGCTAAAGTCTACACTAGAAGTACCTAGAACTTGAAGGTAGGGTTCCTCACTCATGGGAAGAGGTAAAAGAAGATGGCTTCTGTCTCTCCATTCATCCAGTAAGAGCGCAAACAGACCGAGCCAAGACGGGGTTTCTCAGTAAAGGAACACTGGGACCTCTGCTCTGGTTTCTTGCCTGCTGTGTCTCAAACCCCCATCCCTACCCCCACCCCCGCTTCTCAGAATCCCCTGAAGGGGCTTCTTAGCATGTGGTGTAGGAGGGTCCTAGAATGCTCTTCTCTAAGAACTCTCCAGGTCGTGGAGACGCTCCTATTGGAGGGCTCACCTTGAGAACACCTGGGCTAATTCAGTGCAGCCCCTGGAAGAGCCACTGCTCCCCACGTCCACGGTGTATTCGATGTATGCTCGTGGGCGTTCGGATGTTGGATTCGTTCGGATGTTGGATTCTTGGTCAGGGCTCCACGGATGGAGCCTTTCGTGAGGCTCTATTGTGCTGTTAACAGGCACCAAAGCCCTAATTCACCTGATGCTGGACTCTCTCAGTTCACAACCAGATCCCCCATTCCTTTGATCCGTCTGAACTTTGCACCTCCGGCTTAGAAAGTGTTTTCTTTTCTGATGTGACCTTGGCTGCCTTCCAGGAAGGCTTCCCCTTCCCAGCCTGCTCTGCCCTCTCTGATCTAGCCCCCTGAACCTTCCTTGGCAGGCAACAGCCTCCCAGGTGGGATGTGTGTGAAACTATCTGATGAAGTCAGCTAAACTCCCCATGACCTACCTCTGCTCTGAAAGACAGGCAACTCTTGCTCCCTAAACAAGGGCATCTGTGTGCCTGCACTCATGTCACAGAGATGCCGTGGACATGACAAGATGGGCAGACGCTCAGTCACTGACTCTCCGATTTCCTGTTTCCTACTTGTAGAATGAGGGAGGAACAGGGTGAATTTAAGTTCCCAGGCCCCAGGAATGAATGTCCTACTATTATTCAGTAAGTAGACAGAGCATCAAACTACCATTTAAATCTCTGTTTCTCTAACCTTAGGTTTGTGCAGGTCTCAGACCAAATCAGGAAATTTTCTTAGCCGACAGTAAAAGAAAAAAAAAAAAAACCAAAAAACAAAACCAAAATCACAATCGGTCAGTGTACAGATTTTGGGGGGGATAAGCCAAAACTGAGGCATCCCTGTGGGTTCTTCCCAAGGTGGGGGCCATGGAGGAAGAGGGGACAGAGTCAGGCAGCAGTCAGGGAGGGCCATAGCGACCCTCCCCATGAACTGACCCATGAACTCACTGCCACTGTGGCTGCCCGCACAAGATCAGGCTTTGCAACATTTTGTCATGGAGTAGGATGGGGTTCGTGACCTAGAACCGTAACCTAGAAGCCAACAACTGAAGGCTTCCCGGGAAGGTAGAGTCAGTTTTCTTTAAGCATGAGGCTCTTAGTGGGTCAAGGACAGTCCGGTGAATGGTTCCGTACCCAGAAACATATGGGTGGTACAATCTGGAGTTGATGGGTTATCAAATAAATTAAGATGATGCAAAGTTGACACGGGTGGGGAGGTAGGGGTGGAGCTTCGAGGAATTAGTGGGAGGAGTTAATATGATAAAAAACACATTGTGTGAAGTTCCCAAAGAGTTAATAAAGAATTTAAAGCAAACCAAGGAAGGAAGGAAGGAAGGAAGGGAGGGAGAGAGGGAGGGAGGGAGGGAGGGAGGGAGGGAGGGAGGGAGGGAGGAAGGAAGGAAGGAAGGAAGGAAGGAAGGAAGGAAGGAAGGAAGGAAGGAAGGAAGAGAAAGAAAAGGAAAAATGTAAAGGTGTGGGAGCAAGAGGGAGGCTTTGTGTCCTAGGTCCTAGAACACAGGGATGTCTGTGAATATAAATATCATAATGCTAATACCGTGAGAATAATAAAATGGAATGGATACTAGCAGGGCTTTCAAAGCCTAACAGTAGTTTTGACAACAAATATTCATATTTCATCTGAAACTTGTGAAACCTTTTGCCTGTAATCCCACGAGCGGCAACACGGTAAATGAAAGCAGCAGGCAGTCGAGATTAATAATATTCTGTCTTACATCGGAAGAGCATCTGAAAGACGAGACTTGCTTTATCTATTCCCTGTCTTAATGGTCCTCATATTGAAACAGACTGAAGCCGCCGAGACGGGCTGGGAAGCAGTCGTAGATGTTTTATTAATTTATGGGAAAGTGAAGGACCCACCTCGAGAGGCTTAAGTGGGTCATTCTGAAACCATGAAGAGTCAGCGGTGTGAGGAAACACAGGTTGAAAGCGTGCTGTGCGACACTAGGCTCAAGTTGGGACTGCAAAAGTGTCTCCCATGTGCTAGCAGGGTCCACAGTCTAACAAGGCACTCTTAGGAGAAAAAGCAATCTGTTCTCGTGTGGATTCTGCCCTATGCTTCTGTCTTGCCACAGTCTAGAAGGGGCCATGTCAGTAACTCCTGGCCACGCAGGAGGCTTTTGTTGGCCAGTGGGAATAAATGGGCTGGATTTCCTTAAGTTTTAGTGTTCTATGTATATACCATGATGACTGTAACCAGAGGTGAAGTGCAATGTATGGGCATGCCCAGAATCCCCAATTAATGGCAGAGCATCTGAGAACGAAACTGACACGCTGTCTGACGTTTCTTTGCAAAGACTTGCTTTTCCCTGGACTAAGTGAAGGGCTTTGTTTTTCTTTCAGAGGGTGCCCACTTTGTTAGGCATATGGCTTTTTTTTTTTTGGATATAAATGCAGAAGCAAAGAAGACAAAGTGATATTCAGAGTTTGGGCCCAAAATCACCTATGTCCTCTAGGGCATAGGTTTGACTCCAGTCCTAAGTCATGATCTTGCTTCTCAAATCCACAAACTCTAATGGATTGGTTTTAGTATTACATGACCAGCAATACCTGGTGAGTGTTCTGGCTTCCTATTTATTTATTTATTTATTTCTCAAGTCAGGGTTTCACTGTGTAAAGCCTCGACTGTCCTGGAACTCTATAGAGCAGGCTGGCCTCGAACCCACAGAAATCCACCTGCCTCTGGCTCCCGAGTGCTGGGATTAAAGCCTGCACCACCACCCCCTGGCATCTCCTTTCCTTTCTGTAGCTGTGATAAAACATCAGGCTCAAAAGCTACTTGGGGGAGGAAGGAGTTTATCTGCTTTACAGTTCTAGGTCCCAGACCATCACTGAGTGGACAGCAAGGCAGGAACATCAGCAGCTGGCCACAGTGACATCCACAGTCAGGAGACTAGAGGACCAAAGGCACTCGGGCTGCCTTCCATTTTACACAGTTTAGGGACAGCCCATGAGATAGTACTGCCTGCAATAGGCTGGGTCCTCCTACATCATCAACTGACAATAGGAATGCTCCCCTCGAACATGCTCACAGGCCCAGCTGGCAGTTAAAACCAAGCAGTACAGAGGGGATCTTCAGGAGTGAGAAGAAGGTTGGAATCATGTCTCCTGCAGAAGCATTTAGCAACTGTAGTATGCACTTAACTTTGGGGGCTCAGATAAGTCTATATGGTTGTGGACTGCCTTGTTCATGACAGAACACATAGTAAATAGCCCAACAATGTCAGACAAATTTTAATAGTAACGGCCTGTCATTTCTTTTACTACCAAAACCACCTCCACACCCTGCCAGATACCACCGGGGAAGCCCAGTTTCTATTACCCTAGTCCCTACCATTTGAATCTCTACTGTGTTCTTGTGGACATTTTAAACAAAGACAAGTAAATACTCCTATTGCAGTAGGGAAGCGTCACCATGGCTGGAGATTATTTAAGAGTTAAATAGAAGCTGGAAGCCTTGAATCTAGTGCAGTTGGCAGGTAGAATACACACAATGGAGTTGAGAAGAGATAAAGGGACAAACAAACAGGACAATGAACAGGAAGACAGAGGTATCCCCTCAGACCTACTGCAAAGACAGGCAGGACATGAGGAAGCGTATTCTTCGTGGGGTTGAGGCCCCACTGCACAGGTAGGAATTCATGCCTAATACTGTGCAGACAGTCAAAACCCTGTGTCCAAGAAGGTCTTAGGCTCCAGAGGGAGACTTAATTACCATTGTTCAGCTAGAATGAAATGGCACCAAACTGCTTCTAAGTGCTTACCTTCGTAGGCAAATACTATACCTAGCCTCAGTCAGAGACGCTTGGCATTGCAATGAACTGTGCTGAATACAGACTCTGAGCTAGCTACCCAAGGCATTAAGGAGAAGTGATGGTTGAGTGTTTAGCCCTCAATAGGACACCTATACCACCCCTCTAAGGCTTAGAGAACATAGAGGAAGAGGAGCTGGAAAGAAGGTAAGAGCTGGAAGATTGGGAGAAAGACTGTGAAATGTTGCCTCTGAGGCATACACAGCCATAGCAGTCTTGATCTTGTCATAGCAGCTGTGGCTGTCTATCAACAATTTTCATAAGCGCCGAGCTGGCTGAAGCTCTGGAGGAGAGCTGATGGGAGGTTGCTGGCAAGCTCTAGGTAGCAAATGGAAATGAAGACAAGGATGTCCATATGGCTGTGCTTTCAAACTCTCCCACATGGTGAATCCCAAGGGATGAGTCTGGAATCACATGCCCCCGGGGGGAAATGGAGTGTTGAAAGGTGTTTTCTCTTGAACAAGTCAGACAAAGGATGCCTTCTTGTTACATAACATTTGCGTTTGCTCTTGCATAGTTTATTCATTAAAGAAGGAGTTGTCTCTTTAAACCAACAGGCTTGGATTTCCTGTGGCCTTTAATATAACTCCTCTACCAGTTCTCAACCAGAGGGAATCCAGAAGATTTTGTTCTGTTTTGTTTTGCTCTGAAGGCTGAGTCTCACTATGTTGCTCTGACTGTCCGGGAACTGATTGAGTAGATCAGATCAGGCCTCCAGCTCACTGAGATCCACCCTCTGCCTCTGCCTCCCTCTGCCTCTGCCTCTGCCTCTGCCTCTGCCTCTGCCTCTGCCTCTGCCTCTGCCTCTGCCTCTGCCTCTGCCTCTGCCTCTGCCTCTGCCTCTGCCTCTGCCTCTGCCTCTGCCTCTGCCTCTGCCTCTCTGCCTCTGCCTCTCTGCCTCTGCCTCTCTGCCTCTCTCTCTGCCTCTCTGACTCTCTCTCTGCCTCTCTGCCTCTCTCTCTTGCCTCTCTGCCTCTGCCAAAGGTTGGGATTAAAGGTGTGTACCACCAGTTCCCTGGGAAGACTAAAACCACAGTTTAAGGAACATGAGATTCAAGTGTTCTCCTCATTTCACAGAGACAACGTTAAATAATGTTAAGAGGGCTATCCTGGCTTTGGAAACTTCCAAGAACACCTAGGTTTTTTCCTCTCTGTGTTAATTACTTATTGTTGTGATAAATCATTTAACAAAATCAACTGAAGGAAGGGAGGTACATTTTGACTCACAGTTGGAAAACAAAGCCCAGAATGAGTGGGCAGTTGAGGCAGGAGCTTGAAGAAGAGACCGGATACAGGGCAACCAGTCAGGAAGCAGAGAGAGATTAATGATGGTGTTTAGGTCATATTTTCCTTTTGTATTCAGTCCAGGACCCATCCCATCGGTTGGCACTACTCCTGTTTCGATCTTCCCACTTCAAATTAACTTAATCTAGAAAATCCCTGGAAGACATGCCCAGAGACTTGTCCATTCCCTGCCTCTAGGTCCTGTCAAAGTTACAGAATTAACCATCACCACGATACAGAGTTCTTAAGCAGAATCGCTCAAGGATTAAGAACCCCTCAGATGACAGAAACCCATTTCTCTTCCATTCACAGTGACTCTCAAAAGAGAAGGATCTATGCAGGGACCTTCAGACGAGTGCAAAAGTCAAGCTCAAGCGCACTTGCATCCTGGCACCTAACTGAGAACCCACCACAGCTCTTTCCCAGAGGGTTGAAACAAAGATCAAGTGAGAATCCGCCAAGCATCTCCAGGCCCACCAGAAGGATTTCCTCTTTCATCTTGTCATGGGATAAAACTAGTTAGAAAAAAAATAAAACAAACCTCTGTAAGACTCTTCCAGGGAAACAGTGTTCCAGAAACAAGAGAGAGACAGAGACAGGCCCAGAGAGAGAGAAAGACAGAGAGTCAGAAAAACAGAGATTGAGAGAAAGACACACACACACACACACACACACACACACACACACAGAGAGAGAGAGAGAGAGAGAGAGAGAGAGAGAGAGAGAGGTATGGCCTCTGCCCACCAGAAGTTTGGTATCACAGACCCACTGAAACACACTAGGATCTATCTGCCCCTGACACACAGCTATTCCCTCAATGTCCAAACATCAGGGGAAACATGTCTCTCTTGCTTTTATGAACTTCCAAGGCAATAATGACTTGTATTCAACGCACTTTCACTTTCCAAAAAAAAAGTCATTAATACTTTTTTATGAACTCAGAACCCATTAGTGAAGATTTATCACATATGTCAGCTCAGCGGGGACCATCAAAGGTGGTCAAGGAGCGATGTTGGATATAAAGACTAGACTGGGCTTCACAATTGGATGTCCTCTATGGGAACCTGAACACAAAGGCTCAGGGCATCTTCGACATTTGAAAATCCCTGGGTATTGATGTACAGCTGAGAGATAACGTCAAAGCATCCTGGGTAAGCTGACGGGTGCTCTGGAGGCGTCCACATACCCGGTACATCCTACTGTAAGGCATATTCAGACTCACTAGCAGCGCCTAAATAATTCAGGAATTTAAGGGTAGACGTTTATTCATACATGCAGCCAGGAAAATGCTGAGGTGGAGGAGGGGCAAAAGACCAAGCTAGTAGCCGGGCGGTGGTGGCACACGCCTTTAATCCCAGCACTTGGGAGGCAGAGGCAGGCGGATTTCTGAGTTCGAGGCCAGCCTGGTCTACAAAGTGAGTTCCAGGACAGCCAGGGCTATACAGAGAAACCCTGTCTCGAAAAACCAAAAAAAAAAAAAAAAAAAAAAAAAAAAAGACCAAGCTAGTAGAGTCCTTTTGGGTTTGGAGTCAAGTTCCCTGATGTCGGTATCCTGCTTCTACCAAATGCGTCTACATTTTTATCAAACAAGGTTATTTTATGTGTATGTCAATGCCATGGCACGGTCCATCTGACCTCAGACTGGTAGAGTTGTTACCTACTGGGAAGGGACTACCTCAGATGGAAAGAGAGTTGGGGTACAGTTCTGAACAGGATAAAGGCATCAGGCAACAAAAAGCCAAGATGGGGATGTCACAGGCAGTGAGTTCAAGGTCACTAAGTGGTACTATCAAGGGGGATGGAATTCATTATAATAAACGTCACAAGATTCTTGCTACAGGTATGCCTAGGTGAGTCAAGAAGGGTTTTTGTTTAGGTCACCAACTTAGGGAGACTCGTGAAGACTGGACTGTGAAGCCAGATGTGGTGGCCCATACCTTTAATTCCAGATAGAGGCCATGGGTCTCTCTGAATTCCAGGCTAGCAAAGACTGTACAGGAAGATACAAACAAAAACAACAAAAAGACTGGCCTATGAAGATTCCACAAGTCATAGGGGTGAAGATCAGATATTAGCTTGACTAAGTCCAGTCAAGGATGGTCTGTCTGTCTGCAAGAAGTACAACAGGCCGTGTTAGGACTTGGCAAAGGGGGTGTTCTTTGTCTCTGTCTCTCTGTCTGTCTGTCTTCCGCAGGGTCTCATGTAGCACAGATGAGCTTCAAACTGGCTAAATAGCCAAGAATGACCTTGAACTTCTGATCCTCCAGCCTTTGACCCTGGAGGGCTGGGATTACAGGTGGGCACTACCATTAAACCCAGTGCTTTTTCCTTTCCATGCCTGGCAAAATGGTTTACCTTTATCAACTGAGCCACAGTCCCAGCCTGCCGGCAAAGGTTTCTTAGAGAGATGGGAGGCTGAGGCTGCCTGGATGTCATGGGCAGGCAGCAGAAATGAGATGCACAGCCAACAGGTGGCAGAGCACTCGTCAGACAGAGTTTGGTAAATGCCCCATGTTTCCGTGTGGCAACAGAGCTTTTCAATGGGGTCACTATAGACAATTAGACCAGTGGGGATCTGAACGAGTGTTCGTCCTGTACTTTACAGGATATAAGACAACCTCCCCACGCTGGATGCTAGTAGAGATGGCTCAGGCTGCCACTTCTCGACATTCTGGCCAACGAACTGTCTCTAGGTATTTGTCCAAGAAGAATGTCCCTGGAACAGAAGGAGAGAGAAAGGACAATGTGTAGAGAGTACTTAAAGGACCAGCGTGTGAATGGCTAGCTCACAGAGCACACAGCAGCACACATGACGGGGTTGTGGTCTATATAACAAAGGCAGATTCTGCCCTTCTCTGAGAATGACTGTTTTCTATGCAACAGAAAAATACAGAAGTGAGTTTATACCCGGAGAGCAGAATAAAACCAGGTTAGAACCCCCATATAAGAAAAGTAGCAAGCTGGGCGTGGTGGCGCACGCCTTTAATCCCAGCACTCGGGAGGCAGAGGCAGGCGGATTTCTGAGTTCGAGGCCAGCCTGGTCTACAAAGTGAGTTCCAGGACAGCCAGGGCTATACAGAGAAACCCTGTCTCAAAAAAACAAACAAAAAAACAAACAAACAAAAAAAAAAAAAAAGAAAAAAAAAAAAAAGAAAAGTAGCAAGCGATACGACAAACCATCGGAAGTGATCTTTATGTATTGAGATATTTGGGAAGAAAACTATTCCTCTATCTGATTAACAGGCAGGGATGTAGACGACACAAGATATAAAAGTCATTCCTAGGACCAGCAGCATGGTGCGTTGGGTAAAAATACTGGCTCTGTGAGCCTAATGTTCTGAGTTTGATCCTCAGAACTCTGCATGCACACTCGTGAGTGCGTGCACACATAGTAATGATACACCGCCTTTTTTTTTTTTTTTTTTTAATGTTTAAAAGTATGCTTTCGAGGGCTAATTTAGCCACTATCTTGAAAAACATTTGCACATCTGGCCACTTTTAATTTTATAATTTTATTTTCCATTTGATGGTTTCCATTATAGCTTACCTTTAATATTTACATTCAAAAAATGCATTGCTCTTGCTGAAAACGTGAGTATAAAGGGGAAAGAGAATAGCTCCCCTTCTGGGTCTGTGTACTTGATTTGTTTGCTCTGTGACACTCTATGGAGATTTCACAATTATTTACTAATTTAAATAACCCCAATTTCAGCAGACAATGAGCAGGTGGCAAGTTTGCTGGCACATCCCCATCTGACCTCGCCTGCGTTTTCTTTTCTCATTCCCGGGCACAATTAGCAAAGGACAGAGAGACGGCTATTTAACAGGCTATCCCGGCTAATTTTTAATCTCTTTTAATGCAGGAATTTAAAAAAACGCCTGCTTGAGAGCTTCGGGGATTACTAAATAATAAACCCTGAAGGTTCCAAAATCTGGCTAATCGTTAGACCTGGAGAATATGAAGTATAGTGTTAATTTAGAATAACATAATGCCTAAAAATGAAGCGAGTAAGGTCTAATTGAGCTATGAACTGCTTGCCTGGTACTGTGTAATATGGGTGATGCTAACCCAGGGTTTCTGAGTTGTAGATAACCATTACTCTTAGCAAATATGTTTATTGGGGCCTCTCGCTCTTCATTACCCAACCTCATAAAGTATATGTCTGCATATTCCGATAAAACATAAAACGGCAAGGCGGAGGCACAATTAGGACGCCCCAAGAAGCCGCATCGTAAACCAGTATCTGTCTCCCAATGATTGTTCACTTAACCGTGATAAATATTTATCAGGGTGCAAGACAACTAACCCTGGAACAACTGTGGCCCGTGCTAAAAACAAAGGAGGACATTTAGACTTTTGATTTTTCCATTTGGATAAGCGAGACTCCTTTAGCTCAAAATGTGACCTGATGAACTGCAGTGCTTTTGATTTTAAGTGATTATCATGTTGTAGGAACCAACCAGAACGTGGTGGGTGCGTATGGCCAGGTTCTGCTTAAAGCCACTTGGGTTTCCTGAGCGCTGCAAGTGAAAACCACAGATGAAAAGCAACTGGAGGGAGTCATTAAAAAACCAAACAGCAATGGTTCTTAAACAGGAGCAGTTACCACTTGCCAGTTAACAGAGCATGCTTCTGTTACCACGTGACTCTCTGACTCAAGACATCTGCAATTTGGCCAGGGATGTGACATTTCTAACAAATGTCCAGGGGATGCTGCTGATACTGTTGACCCTTGAGGCATACTTGGGGAACCAGAATCCGATAGCAAAGGAGGGATCTAGAAGGTGACACTTTGGGGATGAATCCCTGGTAAAATGTAAATTCTTGTTCCAAGCCTGTTGTCCTTTTTTTCCCCTCATTTCCCACCATCTGATCTCTTCCCGGTCTTCCGTCTTTCATTTTGTTTTATTTTAGATGTCTATTCCAATTCCCCGTTTCCAAGTCTCTCATATTCTGTGTTCCCCTGTCCTTTCCTATCCTTTCTTTTGACCTTTTTTTCCCCCTAACTCTCAAGCTTGCCCTGAAATCCCTACATCAGTCATAAGTAGCCTTGTGCTGGGCTCTTCACAGTGACCGATGCTGTCAGAAAAGAAGCAGATCCTGAAAAACAGGGTCTCTTTCCCCAGCGAGCAAAAAAAAAAAGGCAACGGGTCAGAGCAGAGCGGGCAGGGTATGGATTGTGTTCCAGGCAGGTGGGAGCAAGATGCTGTTACATTCAGCATCCTGTAAGCAAAACCATGTCCTGTGGGTGTGATTTTTATACACACTGCCACCACTGGGTGCGCATGCTACTGTAGCCTGAGTGGGTTCTCGGTGTTCATTTTCATTTGGGGGATTTTTTTCTTACATTTTAGGATAAAAGTCTCTAGGTCTAGTTACAGTGTGCACTCAACTCCCACACTGTGTGAAGATTTATAGCAAAAATGACCACTGGAAGAACATCACGAGGGGAGGAATCTTTTGGGGGCAGACTTGGCTCCTCACGTCTTTTCCTGCTGGACTCTGAAGATGAGATTCACACAAGACAAAAATCCACACGGCCGGATCCTCTGGTCTTCCCAGTGAGTCATCCGAAATAAGTACGGACCACATAACTCGACTACACCTTTAGGGAACAATCCTAGCCTGGCTGTGGCTGGACAAGATGACCTCAGACATCTTTTACATCCCTCCTGGGTCATAAAGTCAGAATGGAAACTCTGACCAGAACCTGTGAAGAAAAGAGATACTAAGAGTCTTAAGTCTATCTAAGCAATACCTCAGGAGGTGGACCATGTTACAGTGATCATCAGAGAGAGAGAGAGGAGACAAAACAAAAACAAAAACAAACAACAACAACAACAACAACAACAACAAACCCTTCCCTTGTCACCAGAATCAAAATCAAAATGCTTCCAAATAAGGTCGTTTATGAATATCTACAGGCATGGGGAGGGTGGAAGACATGCTGTGCTCTGGCTTTCCTCACCTCTAGAGGAGTGGGTAACCAGCTGTTATCCAAGTGCCCTGTTGGAAAACTAGGAGTCCTTCATGTGCCCAGAACTCTCAAGTTCCTCTCCGGGGTCCTGACATGGGGAGTTAGAGGAGGGGCACAGGGAAGATTAAACAGAAAGCAAGAGCTATATAAGAGTCAGCCACTGTCTCAGCTCCAAGTCTCTCCAGCAAGGTCATCTGACAAATGGTAAGCTTTTCTCCCGGTGGTAAGTCCCTCTTTTGGCTGACCCCAGGCCTTCAGACTTTTCTTCTCCAAGCAGGAGATTCCTGGAAATATTCTAATTTCTTGGGGGCTCATTCAATAGTCTAATAGCCAGACGTGAGCACGAATGTCTCTTTAGGATTCATTCATTCCTGTCACTTGAGAGAAGGAGAGAGAGTGTAGCTCTCTGATTTTTCACATGTACTGTGGCATGTCCCCTCCACGTGCATACATAGAAATGCATTTTAAAAATTGCTGCCTAGAAGGGAAGAGACATACCTGCGTATAGGAATCTCATGGTGAAAATCTCTCTCTCTCCTTTGAATGGGTGACTTCAGGTTGAAAGGTTCTCAGGTTGTTAAAAAGCTATAATATTCATTTTGTGGCAGAGGCCGGGCATCGTGAGCTCGGTCCTACCTATATCCTGATGGGTCCCGTTTTCAAGGGTAAACACCATAATCAGGGTGCAGTGACAACAGCAGGTAATACTTGCTAATACAGTGACACCGACAATGACATCACAGACCCCATCTCCACTGTCACGTAACTGTGGGCATGAAGGGCCTCTCTGTCAGGGCAGAAACTGGAGCAGCCCGAATGAATGAATGAACACTCCAAGAAGAGATGCAAGAACTCAGAGAGCTTCGGCAACATTTGGGAACTGGCTAGGCACGAATACCTCCAACCCTGGACTCAGCAAGAGAATGCAAAGCAGCAGGCAGGCTGGGGTCTGGGGGCATTTGGTTTGGACCAGTTGACCAAAGGATTCTCGCTCTCTCTCTCTCTCTCTCTCTCTCTCTCTCTCTCTCTCTCTCTCTCTCTGTTCTAGGCAAAGAACAGGCTCCATCTTAAAGGGTGGCCTGCTGAGGCCACCAGGGTGGAACTGGCTGACTCAGGACACTAAGGTTTGTGCTGAGCAGTGGGAACTGTCCTGTCCACTTCAGGCAATTAACGGGGAGTCAGCTTGGCTAATCAGGTTTAACACCTGCGACACGGAGTCCTCTGAGATTGGGCTTTCTGCCCCCCCCCCCCCCCCGAGATCGCGCCTGTCCATAGAGACTCCACTGGGCAGAGAACCTTTCTCGGCCTGATCCAGCTTCGGCCTGATCCAGCTTCCTACCTTTACTGTCAACAAAGGAACACTCTGGTGGCACCAACCAGAGTTTGGGTGGGGTGGGGGTGGGGGGTCCTGGTTAAAAGGTTCTGGTTTGAGTGCCTGGGTGCCCCTTGTTGTTTCCTTACACACAGAAGTGATGTAATTAAGAACTAGTGTACCCAAGCTGAGACAGTTCCTCCTCTGCCTGGTAGGGAGTTCCACAGAAATCCAACAGCCCTCAAGTACTACCTAGTGTAGTGTACTAGTACTAGGCTAGTGTACTGTACTAGTACACTAGGCTAGTGTACTAGTCACTAGCTACAGTAGACCGAGCCTGATTTAAATCTTAATTTAAATGTAAATAGTGCCCCCAGGCCATTGGCTACCTTATCTATTAGACAGACCAGGTCCACCTGCCTTCTCTTAGTCCAACTCTCTGATCAGCCCAGGAAAGTAAATCAAAGGTTGCTTATACCTAGGAGTAAGATGAAACTGGGGCGGAGTTCTTGAGTTCACTATCACACAGCCAGTTCACCAGGTCTCCTCTGATTCCAGGATTCACAAAGCTAACAGGCTTTGTGGCTATTGGGCAGGTAGGTCGTCCTAGGGAAGCCACAGTTCAGAATGCTGCCTAAGCAAAGTGAAGGACAGTGACCTTCTTAATGAGGCAAAATAGTGGGGGGGGGGGGAGGAAGGAGGGAGGAGGGAGGAAGGAAGGAAGGAGTGGGGAGAGAGAGGCTGCAGAGATCCCTCAGTAGTTAAGAGCAGGTGCCCCTCTTGCACAGGACTCTGGCTCAGTTCCCAGCACCCATGTGGTGGCTCACACCAACCTATTACTAACTCCAGGTCCAGGGGATGCAACACACACTTTTGGCATCCATGGGAACCAGGCATACATGCAGAACACTCACACATGCTGGAAAACACTCATACACATCATATAAAATAATCACTTACAAACTACAAATAGGGTTTCTTGCTTGCTGCTTTGTGTAGATTGGAAACAAAAACAAACAAATAAACAAACAAACATGAACCAACCAAGTGTTGTGCTGCCTGACTCCATCTCTGGACTGAACACAGCTGCATCCCACTGTCATTGCGCCAACCTGGGACTTCAGCAAATGGGCTTTCTGAGACCCTGGAAACAGGTTCGCCCCATGACAGCATTGCTGCCTCTCCCCCAAGGCACGGGGAAAAGCAAAGCAGAAAGCCGGGAGAAGCTGCCTGAAGATGAGCTCTCTCTGAACTATGTGTGCAGGGTGGCCGTGTGTCAGCAGGAATGTCCCTAGTCTGGAAATACCATTCCTTGGGCAACCAACAGTTTCCAAAGCTCTGATGTGGGTTATAGCAGTGCACGTGCCGTGTGCATGTGTGAAGACCAGAGGTCTATGTCAGGAGTCTTGCTAGGCTGCAGCTCACACCTTCCACAAGCTGGGGCTGAACCCCAGGGTTCCTCGGCTCTAGGATTACAAGACCTAGAGCTCACTGCCACTCCTGGCTACTGTGGACATAGATGTCAGGGCCCAGCTCAGGCCCTCACGTTTGCATGGTACCCATTGCCCTCCCTGCAAGCCATCTCCACAGCTGCTAAATATAGATATCCTTTTTTAAAAAAACGTTTTCAAATCACAAACGGTCTAAACAGTGAATTTTTAGTCATTAAAAAATAGGCTAAAATGGGGGTGGGGTGGGGTGGTGTCTGGGGAGATGGTTCAGTGGTTAAAAGCACTTGTTGTTCTTGCAGGGGATTCAGGGTCAGTTCCCTATATCCAAATCTGGCAGTTCACAACTAGAGGATCCAGGTTCAGTTCCCTGTATCCACATCTGGCAGTTTACAAGTACCCCTAACTCCAGCTCCAGGGGGATCTATCTGATACCCTCCTCTGGTCTCTGTGGGCTTTTGCATTCATGGGGACAAATCCCTACCCAGACCCAGAAGCACATAATTAGAAATAAATCTTCTTTTTTTAAAGAAAAAACTAGGTAAGGAATAGACAGGAACTCAAAAGCATTTGCCACGAGCCCGTGAGCTTTACCCGAGGCGGGCATAATGCGTAATTGAAAATAACTGGACTTTCTGGTCCTTGCTTGAGGGTGAGATAGACCAAGATTTTAATATAAAAGCAACTCATAGCTCCTTAGTGAAGGCATTCAGAGGCATTAAAAAAAATAGGTTTGTTTCTTTTTTTGAAATTTTATTTGTGTGTGTGTGTGCGCCTGCTTGTCTGCATGTGTGTGACATATGTGTGGTTACGGTACTGTGTTCCCTGCGTTGAGGTTTACAGGTGGCTGTACATGTTGGGACCAGAACCCGGATCTTCTGTGTGAACAACAGGCGTTCTCAGCCGCCGAGCCCCTCTCTGGAGCCCCTGCTGCTTTTTATTATTTAATTGCACACTGCCAATAAAGGTGCAATTGGCAAACATCAACCAGAGGAAACAGTCTTTGTTCGGACCTGTTTTTCCGTCCCCTTCCGCTTGATATTTCTAAATTAACTTATCAATAATGAATTAAAGTAATGCAGAAAAGTGGGACAATACTGCACCTTTAAGGAAATATTATTTCTCCTCAGGTCCTATCAAGGTAAATTTCATCAGTATTCGAAGAATGAGCAAAGCACTTCAACAATTTATTTCAATAAAAGAAGACTTAGCCGAAAGGAGTATAAATGATGAGAGCTTGCTTTAAACTGATTTATTCCCTGCAGCAATAAAAGGAATGTTTCTTCACTCAGCTGTTTAATATGCAAATATGCAGAACGTCCAGCCCTGACAGCGCATCATTAATAAAACCTTGCGCTGAGCAGAGCGCCCGATATTTCATCCTGATGAAAATGCATGATGATGATTTTAGACTGTGGGCTCTCGGAGTCGAACAATGTGCCTTCCCAGCGACCAGCGACAGAGCCCGCCCTCCGCAGAGAGGGCTCTGCATGCCAAGCCATTGGGTTTCTACAGCAGGGGGTCACGGGCACAGTGCATGCCCAAGAGCAGAGTGGACAGTCTTTCATGCTTCCGAGTGGGAGAGGGTGAGCTTGGTAACAGGGGCAGACAAGGGTCTGAGATGCTCTTCTTTTAGGTATGGTGGCATGCTAACTTTTAAAATTTTTATTGGCTTAATTTCCTCCTCAGTATTCAGGGGAATTCCTACTTGGAGATAGGCTCTATGCTAGCTTTATGGAATAAGATAGCACACATTAAAAAAAAAAAAAGATACTGGCCTCATGAAACCAAAACACGATCTTTCCCTAATATTCAGTGGCCCTGTTGTTGTAAAACTTTAAAAGGAACGAAGTGGAAAAAGTGGAGAAAATCCTCTTATAACCAGATTCTGTACTCTCTTTCTCTCTCTCTCTCTCTGTGTATGTGTGTGTGTGTGTGTGTGTGTGTGTGTGTGTCTGTCTGTCTGTCTGTCTCTCTCTCTGTCTCTCTCTGGCAGCCTTTTGAGATGGATGGTCCATGTGTTAGGATTTTGAATTCTTTGAGAAAGGACCGTGATGTCATGCATATACACCAGCACAGTGTGTGAGAGTGTGGGCCCAAGTGTGTGAGTGTGAATCCAAGTGTGCTACAGTACTCAGGGGTCAGGGGACAAGCTGGCCTTCCCTTGTTCCCAACACGATCTCCCAGCTGCTGTGTGCCCTCAGGCTACCTGGCCCTTCCTGGATTCACCTGCCTTTCCCTCCAGCTTCCTATAGGAGCTCAGGGATTATGATAAGGTACAATAGTGGCCTGGCTTTTTTACAAGGGTTCTGAGCCTGTGAGCAAGAGCTTGCAAGCTTGCAAGCGGGCTTTCCCAGCTGAGCTACCGCCCTAAAAAAGGTTTGGTTTTTTTTTGTTTTCTGTTTTATTTTTTTTAGTACTTTACATTTTTATTTTTAAATATCTTTTACATTTTATCTTTTCTTCCTTCTTTCCTTTCTTTTCTCTTGCATATGGCCTCAGGCGGCCAAGGCTTGGCTCAAGGTCTCAAAGTAGCTGAAGATTACCCTGAACTTCCTGCCTCCACATCCTGAGTTATGGGATTCTAAGTGTCTATACTACCATATACCTGGTTTACTGGTTGCTGGGGAATGAACCCAAGGCTCCAGGCGCATCAAGCAAGCAATATCCTAACTAAGTTATGTCTCCAGCTCCCTTCTGAATTTTACAGCGAGTGAAGGAAGCCATATGTATGATCAGAAAATCATGTTAAAAGGGGGGGGGATACCCCAAACCCCAAAACGTAATTCCACACACATACACTATCCACCCACTCCCTCCTCCTCTCCCTCCTCCTCCCTCCCTCCCTTCTCTCCCTCCATCTAACTAAACCAACCATCTCCGGAGCATCAGCACTGGATCTCTTGGAAACTTCATAGGAACCCTGCTTGGCTGGCTTAACAGATACACAGACGTGACAGGGGTGTATGACTTACTAGTTGTGAGTATTTAGGACACAGCCTGGAATTTGGCATGGTCCCGGAAAGTACTTGTTAAATCAATAACCAATAAATCAGATTAACCCTGAAAGCATGCCCCTCTGCAAGGGTGAGTTTTCTGTAAACACTCCTTATGTGAGTAGATAAAGGCTATGGAAACTGGCTGCTGCTTCTCCTTTTTTTTTTTTTTTTTCCAGCCTTTCATTTAGAACTACTGCACGGTCCTTGCCCGTAAGAACTGCTCCAAGCTAGAGAAAATTTAGATGAAAACTCAGACTGGGGGGGGGGGGGCTGCCTGGCAAGATGGCTCAGAGGTTAAAGTTTTTGAGGGTAAATTGTCAATCTCCTGAGCCCACGTCATGGCAGGAGGAGGAAACAGACTCCACACTGTCCCCTGCCTATGAATGTACTTTCATACTTCATAGACACGTATAACAATCCGGAAAAGAAACTTTAAATCATCTGGCTCTTACAGCCCTGCTGTGTGACCCCCAGTTAGTCTCTCACCTATGCAAATCCCATTTCCTCATTGTGAAATCTGTTTGACACTAACAGCACCTATTCAGTTTGCTTTTAGAGGGAGTTCCGATCTGGGTAGCATTGTGCCCAGAGCAGAGAAGCTCAACCTCCCCGTTTATTAAGCATCTACTATAGACCGCGTGCCTCGCGCACATCCACATAGATCTGTGTGAGAACTCTTGAGCACAGCCCTGCTCACCACACTTTTTTTCTGAAAGAAGACTAAGCATGGGAGTCTTAAACAAGGCCACCAGCAGAGTGTGGCTTTGAATTTGAGTCTGTCTGTCACTAACTCCTCAACTAAATAGTGTCTTGACACCAGACCTGCTTATCTCCAGGAGGCCTGGGGTAAGGGGGACCAAAAAAACAAAAGAAAACAAAAACTAGATCCATTAATGGCTCAAAAATACAGGTAGAAAGAAGAGATTTCCCTCTTTCCTTTTATCTTCGGTCACAATTCATCTTCACAGAGTCTGTCCGGAGGCAGGTGACAAGGGTGGGCGCACTCAGCTTCACAGAAAGAGGAAGGGCCTGTGAAGTGCTCTGTGGCTGTGCTGTCATTTTGAAAGCATGTTTATTAGAGAAAGCCCATTCATGCCTGTAATTTGTGAAGGCTTTTCCCCCCTAACTTTAGAAAACTCCAGGAAAAGAAGAAAAAGAAGAAAAAAACCCAAACTTTTCAAATCTGTGATGGTGCATGTTAGGCAGGAAACACCTCTCTGCCCTCTTTTCTGACCCTACTTTCCTCTCTCCCCGCCCTGTGTGCCCTCTTCATCCAGCCAAGAGAATGACTCTCACTGCCAACAGGAAGAGAGCAGTTGGCGTTGATTTCCGAATATTCCAATGATAAATCAATCGTTTAGCCAGATTCAATGAAGTTTGCAAACCCTTTGAATCAGCTCCCAGTGAGAATCCACCAAGTCTTGGGGGCAGAATTTGCAGTGGCCTCTTGCAGGTCCTGTCCGTGTTTCTGATTTTATGTGTGCTTAGTAATACGCCCTCATAACTCAGATGGGATGAACCAATTAAACATTTCCCCATAGTCTGTGAAAGCGCTGCCCTTGGCATGTTTTTTGCATGGCGCAAACCTCTGCGGGAGGATACGATAGAAATCTTGCACTATTTAAATATAGAATTGGGACATCAAAGAAAGGGTTGTATTGAAATAACATGGATAATTAAGGAAGTGGGGAACAGCAATAACTGATTTACATAAATGCTAATGAGTCTCTTGACTTGTTTGGCAATTTGCACTTTGGGCTGGGTAACGGTGGCTCCGAATTTATGATCTAATTTTTACTTTAATATTTTCTTTTCGCAAGTTGTAACCCGCACTGAGGAGTGCCTGCCAACATCTAACTTCTTGGCCTTCAACCATCCACAAGTAATTCTTTCTCATCCGCATTGGGGATGGATGGAAGGGGTCTGTGAGTTTCCGGAACACCCTGCTATAGATGGGTTTCTTTTCATATTATGCTGCTGCTGTTGTTACTGTGGGTGAGGCGGGGGGCGCGCGGGGGCGGGGGGGAGACTCGGGGAGCAGGATCGATAACATTTGAGGTATCCAGAGTTGGCTAAGATAACCAGGCTAGCAAGTGATATCCCGTCAGAGAGAGTAAGGGGTTTCTTATTTGCCTGCTCCTTGCCATTTGGAGGGAGACCCCGGGGGCAGGGATCACCAAGCTTGAGGGGTAGTGATTATTCTGTACCATTCTTAGGTGTCTTTTGCTTCAGAGAAGAAATTACATGCATTGAAAATCGCCATTTTATTGTACTTTCCCACTGATCTCGAGCCACAGGGCCAATGCCTCCCGTGAATGAGAATGAGAGCCCCTGCCGTCCCCTCCGGACACTCTCCACGCTGACCTTCAGTGTACCCTATTTCCCTCCGAGCCCTCTAAGCTTGATTCATTGCTTTCTCGGGCCATTCCCCCTTCACCCCATTGATGGCTTTCAGAGCTGCTTCAATTTTCAAGCCCTGACAAGCTGAGGCGATGGCCGGGGCTCTGTCTGCACTGTCTTATGGATTGTGCAAGGTCACCGCCGGGGAGAGGAAGGAGGCAGCCTGCGCATTTATCAGGATGTATTGTTTTACTTTTTCTATCCATCACCGAGGCGATGATTCTATTTTAGTGAAAATCCATTGAACTCCGATCAAGTCAGATGGCTGTTATCATTGGAGACTCAAAAGCTGTCAGGCTGTAATCAGTACAAATGTTGGACCTCGGGATGGGGGGCTCGGGCCCAACCGTGGTCTTCTAGGGATCTTGCTGGTCATTCTTGCTTTTAAAATTTCATCCCGTCATTTTGATTTACGTATCTTTTCAGCTGTTCTTGCAAGAGATACAAATCTGGTTATGCTGTTGGGAAGGAACCGGTTACAGGCAATTTAGGCCCAGTATACAGACACTATGGCCCCCTTACTATGGGCTTGCTGCTTATTCTGGGTCTAATAATTGTCTCCCTGTCAGTATGAGTATACACCCCTAAGTGATCACAGATGCTGAACACAAGGAATGCATGGACACACACACACTCCACTCCCAGTGCAAGGCACCACATGCTTACTGCCTGTTTAGTGGTCTCTTGAACATTACACATTGTGAGATCATCACACTTGATGTTCTAGAATATACCATGAATAGGCCCATCAGCCCCCCAGTGCCATATATATTATCATATTAGTATACAATGTAATACATTTATATATAATATAATAATATATATTAAATATTCCTACTTAATTTATAAGAGTTTGGGGAAGTTTTGGTTTTTTTTTTTTTTTTTGGTTTTTTTTCGAGACAGGGTTTCTCTGTGTAGCCCTGGCTGTCCTGGCACTCACTTTGTAGACCAGGCTGGCTTCGAACTCAGAAATCCGCCTGCCTCTGCCTCCCAAGTGCTGGGATTAAAGGCGTGCGCCACCACGCCCGGCTTGGGGAAGTTTTTATGGTACAATTATCACCTGAAACAGGGAGGAGGGAGAGAGGGAGAGAGAGAGAAAGAGAGAGAGAGAGAGAGAGAGAGAGAGAGAGAGAGAGAGAGAGAGAGAGAGAGAGAGAGAGAGAGAAAGCTCTCTGAAAAAATCCTTTTGGCTTGCTTCTGAAGATGGGAGTTAATTAAACATGACACTTGAATAATGTCCTTAAAACACATCTTCAATTCTTCAATTCTGCCTGTATTCCCAACTTTTATAAAAGGGGGACTGTCTGACAGTGGAAGACAGGTTGGCTTTTAATCAGGACTCTGTAGCTTGAATTAAAACTTAACTCTTAACTACGCAGAGAAGCAAATGAAGCTCTCTATTGGCTGTCAGGTACAGGTTTCTACCCCCGTCCCAGTTTAGATCTGAGTCCAGCAGAGGAGCTTTTAAGGAATAAGGGACAACCCTTACAAGACTCCAGGCTTAGAGCCTGCCTGTCTCTCTCGAGACAGTTTAATGTGTAAAGCTAGCTCCCAAAGTGCTCCCTACTTTACAGTCCCTGCCCCTGTTCCTCTTATTAGCAAGCACAACTGAATATTGACAGTACGTTCTTAAATTTATATTTGTATTATAAATATAATATAAATATTGTTTATATGATAAATAACAGCAATAATAATCAGGGAAGTTATTTATTGGCCACTTACCCTGTCTGAGTCAGACACCAGTGCTTTACATGTGCTGTCTGGACCTTAAAAAGCTTACTTCGGTGAGGGCAGAGATCTGGATTTTAAGGGAAGAACACCAAGACTCCAAAAACCCTAGCAATGAGCCAGGCACGTCAAACTTAAAGATGGCAGCTCTGGTGGAATGGTGCAGAGGCCCACCTGATGGAGCTGGAGTAAGAGGAAGACATCCAGAGGGATGCCCTGAACACTAGCAGACTTCTTAGCACAGGCCTTTCAGCCTGGCTTAAACCCCATCAAGATCCAGATAGTTAGAGCATAGAGTACTTTGCATATAAAATGCCCTCCAAGGTTTCAAGTGTTTGAACCAGTGTGGCCTCCAGCCATTTGGACAGTGATGGTGCCATGGGGGGTGGGGTGGGGGGGGAGACTTGGATGGTTGGTGTGTGTCTCTGAGAGAGAGTCTTCTGAGGATTATAGCCCCGAGCTGCTTCCATTCTAAGCTGTTCCCTGATCTGCCAAGTTGCAAGTAAGTTGTTTTTCACAGTCCTGCTGCCCTGGTACCAAACAATGCCTGCTTCCCCTGAAATGCAGTGAAAATGAATTTCTCTTCTCTTGCATAGCTTTGTTTGGTGCTTGATCACAGAGAGGTCCTGTTGGGTTGAATCAGGAACTGAGGGGGCTGGTGAAGAAGGGTTAAGCTGGGAAAGGTCAGTACTGTGACAACAAAGAGCAGGTTACTGGAGACATCTGGGAACAGAGTCATCATTTTTCATTACCCGTAAGCCCCCAGCTTCACACACACACACACACACACACACACACACACACACACACACACGTACGTACGTACGTACGTACGTACGTCAAAAGTCAGCCCTGAATTGCTGGTGTGGAAGGATGAAAGCACTGAGGGAAAAATGTTTCTCTAGAAGGTGTGTTCTCATAATAGGAGTGAGACAAGCCCAAGGAACCACTGGGATGTGGGGGTGGGGTGGAGGCCACACTTCATTCACTTCCCTTCCAATAAGCTCTTGCTAGCGGTTGGCACTTTGGCATTCAAAACCAGATGACTCCTTCTTGGTTGGGGCTGTCCAGTACATTTTGGAACTATAGAAGCTTCCCTGGTTTCTACCCACTACACCAGTAGTATCCCTCCCTATCCTAGGGTATGATGAAACAAACAAACAAACAAACAAACAAACAAACAAAACAAAACAAATTGCAAACACTGTGAAGTCATAACAGTAGCCATGATTTCTGCCATTCTAGGTGAAGAGGTTAAAAAGCTAAAAACATATTCTTCTAG
This sequence comes from Mus caroli, assembly GCF_978045245.1. Taxonomy (NCBI): domain Eukaryota; kingdom Metazoa; phylum Chordata; class Mammalia; order Rodentia; family Muridae; genus Mus; species Mus caroli. Next base: position 14,519,980 of record NW_028227265.1, read on the forward strand.
GACTCCCTTGCAGCTATGATCCCAGATACAAATCTATCCCCTTGATGGCTAGATGCTAGCAGGTGAGGCCTGGGAAGTAGCCTCAAGGGAGTGGTATATCCTGCTCATTCTGAGATTTCCCTCTGTGTAACTGGAGCTTCCTATCCTCCTATTCTGAACCTATTTTCAGCCATCTGGTGATACACAAGTATCAGAGAGAGACAACTTTGGATTCCCCTTTTGCTCAGCTCCGATTGTTGCTTCAGTGGTAGAAGGTCCCTGGAGGGTAAGTTTTGTATTATTGAGGGAGGCATTATTGGACACCGACTTCAAATACCTCCTTCTGGTTTTCTAATAATTCTGCAAGCACCAAATTGCCTTCATTAAATTCCTTCATGTCTAACTTAAAGGAAGAGGTTCTTACATGTTGTTTTGAGCATAGATGATTCACTCACTAGAGTTGTCTTTCGAGTGACTATAATGCATCTCATCAGACCCAAACACACTCTGGGTCTCAGAACATGCAGGTTCCTTTACTCTGATCGTCATTCCTTCCAATTTCTCTGCACTGCTCAGCTTCACAGGACAGGCTACCTCCAAACACCCAGTTCAAAGCTGAGGCCCATATTGTGCATGGTTTCTCCCCAGGGTAAATCTTTACTCCTCTATAGCAAGCCTCTTATGGCTCCCTTCTCTGGTACCTGGTGAAGATGTGGTCATTACCCATGGGCCTTATATAACCTGCAGGGCTCTGATTCATACTGAGGGTTTTGGTGCCTAGGTCAGAGCAAGAATATAATGATGTAAGGTTATACCCTAGATATATCAGAGAAAGTATATGATGAACTGATGGTTAGAGGAAGGGATAGAAAATTGTAACATTATTCCTTACTGTCTGATGTTGTGCTACCTCTTAGAACTTGACCTTGAAGCACTAAGTGGAGGCCCAAAGCAATTAGAGAAAACAGAGGGAACGATGTACTGGTTAATATAGGGCGTCCTGATGGCTAGTTTGCTTAGGAAGAACTTTGGATAAGACCAGAGCAAAGTGCAAGGTGAGAGAGCAGAGGGAGGAGCCAGACCAGGATGAGGAGAGGCATGCACAAAGCAGAACACTCAAGCACTAACAGCTTAGCAATTCCCCATGCCTCAGAGGATGTGCAAACAGACTTGGTATGGCAGGAGTGCGGGAGACACAGGGAGAGTGCTCACGTGAGCTCTTCAGTACCACACAATGAAGGCATGGGATGCATGCATAGCCTCCTCTTCAGCAGCCTTCGTTTATTATTTAAAACACTCTCAGTTGTTATCTTCCACCAAAAAGAAGTCCCCGTGAAAACATTAGGTAAGACTTTAGGGAAACATATCAACCTGGTCGGTCTAGAGATGATGTCATAAGAAACCCGTCACTCCATCAGGAGCAGAAATCTGACAGGTTCATCCACGAATTCCTACAGAATTTGTTGGCAAGCATGTAACCAGGTGTACTTCACCCTGTCAAGCACAACAGAAAAGATATAGGCAAGGGCTTTTATAAGAAGAACAGAGCAGAACTATTCAGTGATTACCTATGTTTGTATTAATGGCAGCTTTTTAAAAGCTATGCTCGTTATTTTTTAATTAAATATGAGAGCGGACCTTGGGGCACTCTTTTGCACACAGGTTTCAGAGTTGTTGAAAACTGTGCGGGGAAGGGAGAACACCAGGAATGAGTTTGTGAGCGAACATGTTCCACCAGAGGGCCTGTGCTGAGTATATACCCTGCCTGCTATACCCAGGGAGGCCTTACCAACAGCTTGCTCTGCTGAGTCTTCTGTTACACGTTTAACACAAAAGCTCTTTGTGGTGATAACCAAACCGTGAAATTAGCATGGTCCTTAGGTTCATTTTGCCTCAAGCACACCCAGTCGCATATTTGCCAACAAATTCTGTAGGAATCCATTGGTGAACCTGTCCAATTTCTGCCCCTGATGGAGTGAGGGGTTTCTTTTCTTTTTTTCTTTTCTTTTTTTGGTTTTACAAGACAGGGTTTCTCTGTGTAGCCCGGACTGTCCTAGAACTCACTCTGTAGACCAGGCTGGCCTCAAACTCAGAGATCCACCTGCCTCTGCCTCCTGAGTGCTGGGACTAAAGGCGTGCGCCACCACACCCAGCTGAGGGGTTTCTTAAAACGTCATGATCAGGTTGGCATGGGTACCAAATGTCTTATCTCAGACAAGGAAACTGGGGTTAGAGAAGTCAGGTGACTTAGCCTGGGCCTCAGCATCTTTAAGCTTTGAAAAATGAAGATTTAGGTCAAGTTTGGCCGTTTTCTAGAGTCTGTGGCTATCTACTTGGAGCTATTAAAAACAGCTTAGGACAGTTCCAAAGAGAGACCCTTCTTGGAGGCATTTATTCTGGGGAGAGTCAGGTAAAGGATTCTGAGCTTTGAGGACCCTCTCTGAGCTTTGAGGACCCCCTCCACCCAAGATGCTATAGCCAGGGATCTTGGAGCTGGGAGAAGACACATTGAATCTCGGTATAAGAGCAAACAAGTAGGCTGGAATAGAGCACACCTGAAACCCTGTACTCTAGGAGATGGAAGCAGAAGAATCAAGTCCAAAATCATCTTGGGTTACCCCATGAGTTCAAGTATAACCTGGGCTACACGGGAGATACTATCTTTAAAAACAAGGAGCTTTCGAAACAGCTAGCGGGTGACTGCTTGATCATTCCTGTGCTCTCCTGTGGCTACAAGGGGATGTCATGACCAAAGCCCATCACCCTTAAATGCTAAGAAGTGGAACATCTGTTAGAGCTGGGAAGATGGTGGCTTATTGGGTAAAGAGCTTGCCAAATAAGCATGAGGTCCTGAGTTGAGAACTCATGTGTAAAACCAGGTCCTGGAACCCATGCCCATCCCCAGGGACCTTGGAAGCCACAGGGCTCTGGTATACGCAGTGAGTGATGAAGTGAACCCATCTCCATCAAGATGGTAGGTGAGGAGCAATCCTGGGATTGTCCTCCCTCTCAGATGTGCTTGCAGTGCCAGTGACACCAACTGCCTGTCTGCTGGCCACTGTCCTCAACACTTCAAAATATCTCTCTATTTAGCACTTGCAATGACCTTGTCAAAGAGAGTCTAATGCTAGCCATTTGCAAAAGCAGGAAGACCAACAGGCAACTGCCAGTTGTGGAACTGAAGGTTGTGGGTACGGGAAGGGGGAAAGCTGGGCTTTTAGCCTTGAATAAAGTGTTGAGAAAGTAAAGATACAAACACTGTTTGTATATGATTGGCCCAGGGAGTGACACTCTCCCAGGGAGTAGAAGGTGTGGCCTTATTAAAGTAGGTGTGTCACTGTGGGTGTGGCCTTTAAGACCCTCATCATAGCTGCCTGGAAGTTGGTATTCTGCTAGCAGCCTTCAGATGAAGATGTAGAACTCTCAGCTCCTCCTGCACCATGCCTGCCTGGAAGCTGCCATGTTCCCACCTTGATGATAATGGACTGACCCTCTGAACCTATAAGCTGGCCCTGATTAAATGCTGTCCTTATAAGAGTTGCCTTGGTCATGGTGTCTGTTTACTGCAATAAAACCCTAACTAAGTCATCTATCTAAACTCCTTCACAATTACATAAGGTGATTTGGGGGGAGGCGGCATGTTTTTCATTTAGCCAGCATGGATTTTAGGGTTCAAGCAAACAGGCAAGACACCTAGTTTCTTCTACATCCCTTTGAAGCCCCTTCTTATTGAAATCTCAAAACCTGGACATCCAGGCTTAGGAGAAGCTGCCTGCTGTCTTAAGTTCAGACTTACTATGGCACCTCCTTCTGTAGCTTCATACAGGGAAGTTAAATACAAAATCTATTTCTCTTCTTCAAATCTCCTCCCAATCACTGATCTCTCCAAGAAAAAAAACACAACTAAACTGTCTCATCAGGGGAGAGGTAGAGAGGGCAGACCTAAGTCACCCCTAGAATTAACACACCTACTCTTTGATCCACCCAGGGCCCTCCCCAAGGTGACCTTGTCAGACAACTCATACTGGGTCATCTATGTTGTCCAGTGGCTCAGGGTCCCATCCTCAGACCCAGGAACTGCTTCAGACCTCACAGGGATACATTACAACTGTGAACTAACTCCACAGAAATAAGGAACAACCTAGGACTAAGTGGAAATACCCAATCTCCTCACCTGCCCTAGGATGTGGTGACCAGGACCAGACAGGGAAAGAAAGGATTCCTCCATGGCTCCGGAAGCCCTCAGGCGGGGGGCTTAGAAACACACTGCCCATGACCACAGCCCACGGCTCGGGTAACCCTGACCGCAGTAGACAATACCACAGGGCCCTGGCCTCTACTATCTTTTGTCCCCATCACGTTTCCCTAATAGATGATCCCACCGATTCCCATTGGCAGCCCTTTGTACCGTAATGAACAGGATGCAGGCTGATGAATGCAGCCACCACGCAGAAAACGTCAGTTCTTTCATTAAGCAAACCTCCCCAGGTTCATTGTATTGAACCAGGGTTTAGGCTATTACGCTGACACATGACAGAACCAATTCTAGTCACATTGTAAGTGCCTATTCATGTTTGGCAAATTCTACTTTCCGCACATACGCACATTTAGAATTAGACGCTGGCTGCCTGCAACTCCTCCCCCCCTCAAACCCCCGCCCCGAAATCTATTTTCCTATTTTTAACTGCTAATAATTAAGAGAAATCCTGCTTTAATAACAGAATCTCAATGAACCTGATTCAGTGGGGGACATAATGGATCGCCACACTGAGATTCTTTTCTGACTGCTCCACAGGCAGGCTGGCTTTTCGAGGACACTCAGATATTGACAGACTATGTCCATTTGCAGAAGGGAACATAATAAAATATTTGCACGCAGGGTCCTGACACTGCAAGCTCTTCTTTCTACTCACTGTTTAAAAGAGAAAACATTTTTTTTTTCAAGTTTGGATTCCCTGCTTGTGAAAATGGATGGGACTAAAGCCATCACTCTGAAGGAAAGACTGAAGGAGCATGCCTGACCAAGGGGCAGCTCGGGGCACCAGGACGATGAGTACTGATGGCTCTTCTACCCACCACTTCTTACGTGACTGGTCCTCTCCATAAGCGTGTGTCCAGTGTGTCCCTGGCATCGGCTCAAACTTGGTGCCAGGATTTGGGCAAGAGGCTAGGGGATTTGCGTTTCAGTGGCTTTGTGCTGTGGCTACTGACTCTCTTGTCTCCTTCACCTACCACCCTGACTTCAAAAATAGTGGCTGCTTCCTCTCCTTTTGCACAGGTCAAAAGTTTCAGCTCCAGAGTCTAGGCCTATAGAAACTATACCTAGAGTTTTGCTGGTATTCACTGAGATATTTGCATGATGTCATTTTTGGGGATGGGGTTCAGTTGTTGCCCCCTCAAAATCCCCATCCCACACAGCTACTGAAATGAAAGAGATATTAGTGATTGGTGGAAGCAGAGCATGATGGTTTGCATATGCTCGGCCCAGGGAGTGGCACTATTAGGGGGTGTGGCCTTGTTGGAATAGGTGTGCCACTGTGGGCGTGGCCTTTAAGACCCTCATCCTAGCTGCCTGGAAGCCAGTCTTCCGCTAGCAGCCTTCAGATGAAGATGTAGAACTCTCAGCTCCACCCGCTGCCATGCTCCCACCTTGATGATAATGGGCTGAACCTCTGAACCTCTAAGCCAGTCCAATTAAATATTTGTCCTTTATAAGACTTGCCTTGGTCATGGTGTCTGGTCACAGCATTAAAGCCCTAACTAAGACACAGAGTGACTGCTAAAAGGGACAGGATTTCCATTGGGGGAGGGGGAAGAAGTCATAGTTGGGATGAGTGTAACCTTTGTGATCTTAGCGTCACTCTGACATCCATGTTATTCCATGTTCAGACAAGAGGAGGCATGGGACTCGGCCTTCACGGCTGAGATGTGTCTTACTCATCTGACACTGGACTCTCCAACCTTCAGAGTGGAAGCCAGGAAGAGAGTTCGGTTGTCTCTGGGGCACTCTGTTCTAATATTCCACAAACCCCCAAAATGGCAGCTGTCCAGAAGCCTCTCCTCGACATGTGTCCCAACTGTGGAGCGCATACCACCCACCCTGCCACTCCTCAGTGTCTCACCACCCTCAACTCAGATTTATTGCAGGCTTGTCCGTAAGCCTACCTCTAGTGAAAATGACAAAGAAACACCTTGCCAGAAGGTATGGCCAAAAGTAAATCATAAACCTTTGATAAGGAACGGGACAAATCCGGACAAACAGCTGCTCGATCCCACTTTGTATTAAGCAGATAATGTCACACAGAAAAATCAATGTGCAATATTGAGGAGGGGGGTGGTAGCAGCAAGACTCGGGGATCAGGCTTAACAGTTACAAAGTGACGGCTTCAGAACCCCCAAATACATGAGAACTACATAAATTTTAAAAACAGACTGCAGATTCCCGATTTACTAGACCTGCCTGTCATTTCAATCTCCTTTGTAGTGGGTGCTAACTCCTGGGACGTCACAGGCATTTCTCCGTGGGAAGGGCAGAGAGGAGACTGCCGTGACATTTTAGATAAGTTGGCAACTCGTGCTAAACAGATTATTTCAATGTTGGCTATTTTAAAAATATTATATTTTTAATTGTGTGTGTGTGTGTTTCTGTGTGTCTGTCTGTGTCTGTGTGACGGTATGTGCACATGTGTACAGGTATCCCCAGAGGTCAGAAGAGGGTGTTCAATCCCCTGGAGATGGAGTTAGAGGTGGTTTGGAGTTGCCTGATGTGAGAGCTGAGCTGGGGACTCTGCAGAAGTGGCAAGAGCTCTTAACTGCTGAGCTATCTCTCAAGTCCTCAAAAGATGCACACATTTCCCCCGCCCAGAACAACCACCTACTACTAGAAATGCTCCCTTCTGATGGCATCACTCCAGTGAACGTCACAGATGTGCAGGGATGCTCGTGACAAGCACCGCTGCGTGCTGCTCTCGTTTCTCAGTTACGTAGGGAAATGGTTGAGGAGGAAGAATCGACACTGGAGCCCCAGCTTCCCTTCCTAACTTGACAAGCAGTCATTCATACCTCAGAGTGTGCATGTTGGAGTCTAAGACACGCAAAGACACGGGCGGACATTGTGGCTCACACTTACAACCCCAGAACTTGGGGGTGGGGTGGGGCGCGATGGGAGTGTCCTAAGCTACGCTGCAGCCCTTACCAATAAACCCAAGAGAAAAAAAGAGAAGAAAACCAAGCAACACACAGAAACATGAGCAAGCGTACACATAAATATGGGGGCGGTGGGGTGGGGGGAGGGAAGGATCACACGAAGTCCACAGGGACTACGGAAATCAAGCCACGTCACCTTGGTGGGGTCTAAGTTCTAAGCTTCGAATCACAGCTTTGTTTATTCTTACTTGGTGATAATTGTTCACGGCAGAACGTATCAGAAAATTCTATAATGGGAACCACAGCCAGGAAATAGTAAATAATTAATCACCTCCCCTCCCTGCCTCTTGCATCTCTGTTGATATAAATGGCCGTATAATTCCAAACCCAATTATCACTACTTAGCCATTCCATTTTGTAGTTAAAATCCCGCAAAATTAAAGTGCATCAATTGTTAATGGCAATAGACCAGACAAGGGATTAAAGATTATTTTAATGTTTATTTCCTGTCAAGACATCTTTTGGCAGGAAACACCACAGACAAAAGGCTGCACGCTCAGAGGAGATTCATATATTTAAATCTTCTAACTTCTAAAAACATTATGGATATAATTACTTGTTTAATTTACTTGTTCCCCTAAGATACAGGCTGAGGAGGCCGAGCCAACTTTATGATGAAAAGTTCTGAGACAAGAAAGGCAGGGCTCTATAGCTTTGTAAGCTATTTAACTTATGCAGCCACGTGGAATTCAGTTTCCATGCCCACCATGATGAAGAGGATGGGGCGGGGTGGGCAGCAAAGCAGAGAGAAGGGAGGAGGGAAGTCTTAGAGTTCAAGGCTCCCCTCTGTCACCCGGGGCACATGTCAATTATGGTCTCTGCTTGGGCCTCAGTTCCCTTGTTTAAAATAAAAGGCAGGAAAGGACCTGGTGCAGAGCAACCTGGCCAAAAAAAGTATGTGCAAAGAATGTGGAAGACCTGGGGAAAGTCATGTAATTACAGTGACGTAACCTACAACTTGCAATGTCATATGTACACATTCTGATATGGATGCCCTTACCTGTAGCGTATGAACGTGTCAACAGGGATGCCTCATACATGACAATCCAACCCTTTCAGTTATCAATAACATACACACATGTGTGATGTCTTAGGCATCCAGCCCCACCCTTGCTCCCCACCCCATCTACCCCCAGGAAGACTGCACAGAGACAGTGTACGAAGGACTTTGGAGTCCAGTTTCAGAAATATTGATCCGACAGGTCTGATAGCTCATATCTGAAATCCCGGCACATTAAGAGGCTGAGGCAGGAGGATTACCCCCACAAGTTTAAGGTGAGCCTGGGGTGGCTAGTGAGGCCTTGTCTCAAACAAAACAAAGCAAAACAAGAACATTGATCGTTTTGCAAAAATCAAATAGTACAAGGAAGTTCCTTACTGTTGACATCTGTGCTGAGAAAGGGCATGAAGGCTGGAAGGATACCTCAACACATAACATGTGCAGCTTTCTCAGAGGGCCAGGGTTCAATTCTCGGCACTTGCCTGTCTGCTCACAGCTATCTGTAACTCCAGTCCCAAGGTCTTCAATGCCTCCTCAGGCACTGGGTGCCTGTGTGCTCAGATATACATGCAGGCAAAACATGTATACATGTAAAATAAATAAGACTAGAAACTTCTATGTAAAGAAAGGATATAAAATTGATGTTTCTATTACATATTGGATTATGTATACATTCAGCAAAAGAGAGTTGACAGGTGGGTAGGTAACTATACTGATAGATAGATAGATAGATAGATAGATAGATAGATAGATAGATGTACTATAGATGACTGATAAACAGAAGATGATAGATGGTTAGATAGATAGATAGATAGATAGATAGATAGATAGATAGATAGATAGATACATACATACATACATACATACATAGATACATAGATAGATAGATAGATAGATAGATAGATAGATATAGTTAGATGATAGTATAGATAGATAGATCGATTGATAGATAGATAGACAGACAGACAGACAGACAGACAGACAGACAGATAGATAGATAATTCTACTGTACACCCAGAAGCACTAGTTAAATCACTGAGAATCAGAATTGGAATGAGTCTGGGCCCTTTTCCAAAGTGCCGTGTTTATTGTTTATCTGTTTCATTAGGACATAAAAACTTCACTGGAATATAAAAGAAATTTCATTAGTGTATAAAAACCACATAGGAAGAGACAGACCTCTGCTTTGTTCAATGGTGTCTTGTTCAAATTTAACATCGAACTTGATAGACCAGGTTCCTGATAAACCCCATGGCATGCATTATTTTCACAGAGGGATTTACGCCTTGTTATTCCTGCTGTCTGTGTATTAACAAAACCATATGATCCATCAGGGTTGGGAAGCTTATCCACATCCACAGCCCAGGCGAGGGGCCAGGCCATTGGGATCTGCAGGGACATTATAAGTCCTGAGTGTGGCACGTCATTAGTCAGGACTTGAGAGGGCCGAGGGACAGCATGCTGCTTCAAGTAGCAGAAGTGTCACTTAGAAGAAGGTTCTTGGGTTGGGGAGATGGTTCAGCCCATCTAGTGCTTGCCACCCAGGCATGAGGACTCATTAAAAAGTCAGTGTGATGATATGTATTTGTACTCCCAGTGTTTGGGAGGTAGAAACAGGAAGAACCTTGTGGCTCGCTGGCCAGCCAACCCGGCCTAACCAGTGATCTCAGACCACACTAAGCCTTTGTTTCAAAAACCAGGGTAGGCACCTCTTAAGAACCAAAACTAGAGACTATCCTCTGGCCTACACAGACATTCTTCCATCACGATCTCCCCCAGACACAGACACACACACACACACACACACACACAGAGACACACACAGACACATACAGAGAAACACACACATATACAGATAGGTAAACAGATACGCACACTCTCAGAGAGGCTGTCCTCTTCAAACAACAGCCACAATTCAAAGCCAAGTCCAAGCAGCTCATCTGCAAGCCCTGGACCCCAGAGATAAGGAGGTCAAGGCTAGTACTGTATCAGGAACTCCATAATGCCACCTTGAGCCTAGGTGCCTTCACTCTGTGTCCATGGTCCCCATCAGCCTTGGCCTTACCTCAGGCTGAAAGGTGATGGGGTTTCTGCATCAGATGGCCCCTGTGAACCCAGCTTGAACCAACAACTAGTGGAAGCAAACAGTCCTTCTCCATCTAGGGGGAGGTGGAGATACACACAGAGACACACATACATACCGACAGACACACAGACACCGACACACATATCCAGATAGATAAATAGACATGTACACGCACACATGCTCAGAGAGGCTGTCCTCTCTGAGCCCTCCACATTCATTGGTCAGTTATGGGTCATGAGTCTACTGCATAGCCAACCACTGGCAGGCACACAAGTTTCTCAAGTGGATATGTAGAGTCATCCATCATAAGTGCTAAGCCAGTTCAGTACAGTAGTGCCCCGCTCTGGTCCCAGCATTAGGAGGTTGAGGTTGAGGCTAGACAATGGAAAGTTTGAGGCTAGCCTGGGCTACATAGTAGGTTCAAAACAAGCCTCAGCTACATAGGCAGGAGAGACTGTATCAAAAGAAATGCTTAAGATAAAACAAGTAATAAACAGCCTCAATTAATTTTTAAAAATTCAGTATTCAGACTGTAAACACCATAACTATAAAAAAAATAGAGAATGGTTCAATAAAACACAATTCTTCCATATGGTGCCATCTTTAGAGTCATTAAAACATTTTCCAAAAAGTGTTTAATGATTCAAACATTTTTATATGATAGATAGTTTACAAACTCAGCTTGCCAAATGCTAGCATTCGGGAGAGAAGAATATACAAGATATTGAGAGGATTTATCTCAGAGTAATGAAATTGATAGAACACTTAAATTTTCCTCTGCCTAAGTTTCTAAATTTTTTTCTACTTCTCATTTTTCTACCATTCATGTTATCTACTACCCAAATCAAAACCATGAAATTTGATTCTTCAAAGTGACAAGGGATAGGTGAATGAAAGAATCTAACCAGGGTCTGAAGATGGCTTAGTTTAAAAGACTCACCTTGTAAATAGGAATGCCTGAGCTCTCTCCTCAGAACCAACATAAAAGTTCCAGTGCGCTCTGAGCCCAGTGCTGAAGAAGCAGAGACCTGTGGACTCCTGAGGCACACAGGCTAGACAGTTTAGCCTTATTCGTGAGCGCCAGGCCAATGACGGACCCTGCCTTAAAGGCAGTGGATGGTACTCCTAAGGACGATACCAGAGAGTGCCTGGTTTCCATATGCACCTGTACACATGCACTTACACAAGCATGTAAAGTTAAATCCTGCTGGGGATAAAGGAAGCTAAGTCTAGGACAGGGAAGATGGCACGTGGTGCTCTTTTGTGAGATGTGACTTTAGTTTCCAGTTCCTATGCTGAGAGGCTTGGAACCAACTCTAACTCTGGAAAAATCCAAAAGCCTCTTCTGGCCTCTGTTGGCACTTTCACTCACATGCATTTCACACACACACACACACACACACTCCTATAGATATACATATACACCCCTATAGAACACACCCCTATAGACATACATACACACCCCTATAAACACACACACTCCTATAGACACTCACATCTAGACACACACATCTAGACACACACTCCTACACACTTATACACTTATAGTAATACACACACTCCCAATCACAATACCCCTGTAGACATACAATACACCCCTGTACACACACACACACTCCTACTCATACACATATACCTACACACACTTAAAAAGAATGAATGTCTGAAAAGAAAAGACGGTGTCAGTCAAATCAGATGCTGGATGTCATCAAATAATTTACAGAGGTCATTAGTAGGTTAGGAACTACACAAAGCTATATAAACAGCTGTATGCATAAAAAGAATACTTGCTAACCTTACTGCTAGCTCTTATTACATAGGAGTCCAAATCTGGTAAGAAAAGAAACTAGACACGATGCATTTTTTTTACACTGTGTATGTAATTCTGTGAGGAACTTATTAGAAGCTACATGACTGCCACACACACACACACATACACACACACACACACACACACACACGCCAACACACATAAAAGCCATGGAGCCACGTGCACGTGTGCGTTATCTCCATGGTAATCCAGAGCATTGGCTGATCTCTACAAACTGGGGTGGGGGTGTGGTCCAGCCATAGTCCTGCAGAGTCAGAGTGCTTTGGCTGGGGAAATTTGGTCAGAAGACAACTAAAATGTCTGACTAATCCTACTACCCAGTGGGGTCCCTGGGGACTCCAAACAGATGGAGAAACGGCTATGTCTAGGGAGCTGGGGAGGAAGGCAGGCGAGCTGCTGAGAGGTGAAAAGTCCTGGGATTTGGGCTTCAAGGAGAATGCTAAAGTGGATCATCCTTAGGTAAGAAGCTTATTAGAGGAATTGTTAATGCCACAGACAGACAGACAGGTAGACAGACAGAAAGAGGATGACAGACGAACTCTGGGTTGGGCTCTGATGAGAGTTCTGCCGAATAAATCTGACTGTGTATGTGTTGGGGAGTGTCTCTCCTTATTTTAATCAAATTTTATTAGTTAATTAATTAATTTTTAAGTTTTCCAGACAGGGTTATCCTGTGTAGCCCTGGCTATCTTGGAACTCACTCTGTAGACCAGGCTGGCCTAGAACTCACAGAGATCCACCTGTTTTTGCCTCAAAAGAGCTGGGATTGAAGGTGGGTAGCACCGTCAGCAGGTGGGAATGTCTCTTCCTGTAGGCTCAGGGAAAGTGGAAGTTTTGTTACAGTGCTGAGATTAAAGCCATTAGTGCTACTATGCCTGGTTTATTAGGGCTTCCTTGTTACGGGGTCTGTGGCCATATGTGCTATACCTGGCTTGCAAATGCATTCTAAGTTACCAGGGGTCTTGCTCTCAAGCTTCCTTCAGGATACCTGACTTATCATCATCACCCGACTTATCATCACCTGGCTCTCCACATGCCCTTAAGTCAGTCCCAGCCAGGCCAGTGCCAGCTGGTCCTGGTAGAAGAAAATGAATGACAGGAATACAATTGGTTACAGCTACCATCTGTTTCTGGCATCCAGTTACTATTTCCTTTATGCAACATTTACCTCTTTGTGGTGATGGCTAAGGGCATGGCCCATCCTATAGATGAGACAACCAAGGCTTAGAACAGCAGACGGGGTTAGGAGAACAGTTCCGTGGAACCCATTTTGGTGGGATGCAGCTGGCCCTGACTCCCCAACCACTCTGATAGCAGAGGGGCTTTTCTTTTTGTGGCTTGGGTGTGTTGCCCGCTGGACTCCTCACCCATGCCCTCAAGCTGAACACCTGCGCTGGTGAGAGGAAGGGAGGCAGGGAGCTGGCCTTGGGACAGACAAGAGGTAGATCCCTGATGTGCAGGCATCCAGGTTCTCAGTGAGAAGCAAGGAGAAAGCCAGGGCTTCTCAGTCCTCGGATAAGGCTTGAAGGATAGACTCTGGCATCCTTCCAGCCCAGATCTGAAACTGTTTTAACAATCTGCTCACACTTCCGGGGACCCACATGGCTTCCCACCTCCAGGGGACTTGTTCTCCTGCCAGACTTAAAGCACCGAATAGCTACTCGTATTCAACCTGACAGCCATAGATATTAAGAGTCTAATTCAATCGTTATATCTTTTCTGTAGACACAAAGGAGCCACGGTCTTGCAGCACCTCAGGGCTGGCTCGCTTGTGCTTGCTCTCTCTCTCTCTCTCTCTCTCTCTCTCTCTCTCTCTCTCTCTCTCCTGTTTAAGCATGCTGGGGATGCACACACATGATACAGTTTAAGGAGGGATGGTACATGCTGGTGTTCCTTCGGTACTTACTAAACAATGTAAGAAATCTTTGCTAGTTCCCAACACCAGCAGAGAGCCGTGAGGCACCTAGGCATTAGGTTTGAAGGGGCGGGTCTAACCTCCCCCAGAATATGATGCTGAACAGATGGGCAATGGCTTTGCAGTCAGGGAGCCATCAATTGAACAGAAGAAAAGCCAAGATCCTGTCAGGGATGGGCTGAGGGGCTGCTCTGTTAAGGAGAATCACATTGCTATAAGGGCTTTGAATGTAACCCCGAGCCACCTCTTCCCATTCCATCTTCAGGGGAAGACGCGGCTTGCAAGCGAGAGCATAAACTTTGAACTTGTCTGTGCACATTAGTATGGCTAGCTTGCGAAAGCTCACAGTGAAACGCGGTAGACGGGATGAGGAAGACGTGCCACGGGGAAACCCATTCCATAACCTTTCACCACGCGTGAAATTTACTGTGAATGGAATTTCCAAAAGTCCATGTTGGCTTCTGATTTAAAACTATTAGATCTGGTGTCTGGAGAACACCTCCATTACAATAAATACATCATTATGGCATATGCTAATTACATAATTTCAACCAATCCATGAAAAATGCATCTCCACATCGGTGTCCTGGATCGGGGCTGGTGGGGGGGGGTGGGGGGTGGGGTGGGGAGGGCTCTAGTTAGCGGCAGAGCTTCAGGATAGAGCTCAAGCATCAATTGGCTAATCTCATCGAAGGCACCAGAGCCACGTAGGTGAACAAATGTGGATCCCTCTGCTTATGGGATGTGGGTGTGGTCTCCAGTCTGTGATATGTCATAGAGGAGTTACCTGTAATTTATGGATATGAATATAAAAACAGTGTGACATGCACTTAGGTACTTCTTCATCTTGGCAGTACACAACCACGAAGCTCTTCTTTCCAGGAAACAGAGAGAAAGGCCATGCGCTTACTAATAGCAACTAGACGGAAAAGTCCGTAGGGTGTTGTTCTTCACAACTCCTTATCTAGATTCTTTGTATGTGTGTGGTGCATGTGTGTATGCATGTTCGCATGGGTGCAGGTCAGTGTGTATGTAACAGTGCTTGTGTTTGTATATATATTTTTTCTAAAGGTTCTTAGATTATATGTATATATATGTATGTATATATATATATATGCATGCATGTATGTATGCATGTATATGTTCACAAAAGCAGAGACTAGAGGTGTCAGATTCTGCAAGAGTTGGGGTCATAGGTGATGATAAGCAACTTTGATGTGGGCACTGGAAACTGAACTCAAGTCATCTGCAAGCGCAGCATAAACCTCTTAACTGCTAAGCCAATTCTCCAGCCCTCACACACACACACACACACACACACACACACACACACACACACACAGGGATGCTTTGTCTGAGTGTATGTCTGCGCACCATGTGTGTGCAATGCCTGCAGAGGCCAGAAAAGGGCATATGATCACCCTGGAGCTGCAGTTACAAAAGATTATTAGCTTCCATGTTGGTGCTAGGAATCACACTCAGGTCCTCTGGAAGAGCAGCCAGTGCTTTTAACTGCTGAGCCATTTCTCCAACCCTCCTTCTTGTATTTTGTGGCAAGGTCTTTTATGGGAGCCCAGAGATCAATGATCTGGCTAGCTTAGAAAACCAGCTTCTTCCCTGGGATTGCAAGGGGCTGCAACACCCACTGAGGGCTCCTTACTCTGTTTCTAAGCCCCATGGAGCAAGCATTTTGCCTGCTGATTTCTCACCCATATTCCCGGCGTGCAGCCCAGTGTGTGTCTTGTTCTTATCTCTTCTGTGCTCTTGGACCTCACAAAATATTCATAAGGCTGGTTCCTATGACATACTAAATTACTAATTACTGAACAAATATGCTTGGGTTTGGGGAGAAAAACCACACTCTCTATATCTACTGGGTTCTGCATCCACCATGTCTGGTATTTGAAGTCATCCATATTGCAAATGAAGAACAGGGTGGCAAGCCCAGAGGTTGTCATGCATCCACTACACTGCAGATCATATAGGAAGCTTGGGTCTGGGGTGGGGACCTGGGAAGAACAGGGAGGTCTTCAGAGGGCATCACCAAGCCATCAGCTGAGCTGAAGTAATTATGCCAACTGCCTCAAGCTGAGAAGGAGAAAAAAAATTTTTGGATGGAGCTGTTCCCCCCGCCCGCCCATACCAGTTCAGCTGCTGAGCAAGCAGAGTTTGGTATGAATAAACTCTATGGGCACGAGGAGTCCAGGGCTTCCTTTTAAATCAGTTCCTAGAAGGCAAGGAACCAGTATATCATAGTGAGACAATCATTTATAATGGGACCATTATTAGGAGCCAAGATATAAAAATTGTACATGAAACAGCCTTATAAGCAGGTTCAGTGCGTGGCTGATTAACCTCCCTGGTCTACTGGGGGCTGAACGGCTCAGGGGAGTGGTAATGAGATGTGGAAATCATTTGCCTCGAGGTCACAGGTTTGGAGCCGGACGTGTGAGAAGAAGGCCTAATTGCTACTCATGGGTGAATTGTTGGTGTGCTTGGTGGAGACACTTGGATGGAGGTTCAAATCTTGGTCCAAACCCGAACTGGCTGTGGGGTTTCTGTTCTGGCCACAGAGGTTCCAAAGCCTCAGATTCTTAAGTCAGAAGAACACCTCAGGACTGATTCTGTCCAGCTAGATAAATATAAGCATGCACTCGACTCCTGAGGTGTCTTGGGGAAGGGGCTCAAATGTAAAAAAAGGTGTTCATTTGTGTTTCTTACGCAGTATTATAAGTTCAAGAAGCTGGACTTGCGGCTTCGTTGGAAGAATGCTTGCTTAACATTCTCATCACTGCATGAAACCTTATGTCTGCAAGCCCAGCTTGTTGGAGATGGAGCTAGTAAGACCAGCAGTCAAGGTCATCCGAAGCTGCATATAGGTTCAGATGCCAGCCTGGGCTATGGGAGACCCTACCTCAAACAACAATAAAAGTGACAGACAAAATAAAAGGAGTTTCAGACTTGAGAGTGTTTCCGATTTGGGGTTAGAAAAGAAAATACTATAATATTGTAAACAACAGTTTACATGCAGGATTTTTACATGCAGGAGACTGAATGCTAACTCTAACCTGTAAACATATACTAGAGAAGAGGAAGAAAGATAATGAGTTCAAGACTGGCCTGGACCACACATCCAGACCCTCCTCCCCATTACAGCAAATACACACACACACACACACACACACACACACACACACACACACCCCAGTCAACATAAAGGGGAAGGTACTACTGAATGATGAACTTGAAGCTCTGGGTTCAAATCCCATCTATGACTCATTAGGTTAGGTGTGAGGTTTCAAGATGATCAGGCCACACCCTCCTGTGATAGCAGCCTGTTACAGCTCTTGGAAGAGAAATGGCAAGACTCCAGGATGTTGACCATTCTCACTTCTCAGATCTGAATTTTCCAGACTAGGGACATCTGAGGGCCTCAGGTATAATGACAATGACCCCTCTCTAGACATGGCTCTCCTCCCCCATGCCTTGGAGTCCCACATTCTTCCTTCGATCCTTTCCCTCTATCCAGGAATCTGGGACAGCTTGGCTATGGTCTCCTGCAACAAAATCCTTCTCCTTTCTCTGAGACCAATAAGAAGAGACACACTCGTATGCCTTTAATCCCAGGAAGGAGGCAGAGGCAGGCAGATTCCTGTGAGTTTGAGACTAGTCTGGTCTACAGAGCAAGTTCCAGGACAGTCAAGGCCATGCAAAGAAACCCTGTCTCAAAAAAAAAAACAAAAAAACAACTAAAAATAAATAGATAGATAGATAGTTTAGAAGAAGACGATGAAGAGAAGGAAGAGGAAGTGGAAGACATGGAGGCAGAGAAGGAGAAAGAGGAGGAGGAAGAGGAGGAGGGGGGAGAAGAGGAGGAGATACTCCCAAACACATACATCATCAGATCTGTGGGGCAGAAGTCTCATCAAAGCCCAACCCATGCGTCTGTCTGTCTGTCTGTCTGTGGCACTAACAACTCCAGATAAGCACCTTACCTAAAAAGATAATCTACTGCAGTGTCCTCCTTGAAGCCCAAACCCAGGTCCTTTCACCTCTTTGTTCCCTTCTTCATAGACTTCCTCAACCTTGAAATAGGAAATAAATACCATCTTGACAACACAGGATGCTGCAGGATGGATGTTCGCAAATCACAGAATCGTGACTTGTAATTGTGTGCCCGCAAGCGTGTGCTGGCCCACCATTCATTCACCTTTTTGTTGAGAATGGAGAGAAATTACGACTTATCTGGGGGACAGGCCATCCACCATGAGTTCTCATACCCTGTCTGGTAGAGCAGTCTGGTGTTAGCTCTCGGATACACCGAGGCTGCTTTTCTCTTCTCCTCCCGTCTGCCCATCCGTGCTTCCCAAGGACTTCAGGCACTTGATGAAAGAGAAAACTAATCCTCTCCTCGGTGTCTGTGATCAAGATCTATTTGGTAGCCCACTCCTCTGACTCCGCCTGTGCGGGGAAACCATTTCAGCTCCCCGCTCATTTGAGTGTTGAGCTGAGATCTTGCAGCTGCTTGCTGCCAAACCTGAAAGCAGAAATTAATTTCAATGACCCAGGCTGAGTAGAGGGGAGCGCTGTCAGGTAATTAGTGTTCGTCTTTTGCTACTCAGGGCCTATCGCTGCCGTGTGTTAATCCATACACAAATTGAGGCATTCTCAGAGTCGCCTGAGATCTTTGGGGCCTTTTTAAGTACCTCTTGCTCGGGTTAACCCTGAGCCTGGCATCTTCATGGAGGGGGGATAGAGGCTCCCTTTCTTCTGTCTGTGTCTGGCCAGCAGAGAGCACACACCTGAGTTCTATGGTCTCTTTCCTTTTGATTGAGCCTGCCTTGATGAAGTAGTGCTCAGAGATAAGGGGGGGGGGGATTGGAGGGGGTCCCTATTCCTGCCACTTTATTAATGAAAAAGGCCCTAATATTGATAGCCCTGACACCACAAGTATAACAATTAGAGGCTCTGTCCTCCAAGGCTTCTAATTTAAAAAGGAGCCCTTCTCTAGCTGGGAAGAGCCCTGTGGATATTTTACACTCCTCTGTCATTGAGTTTTGGGTTTTTCTGCCTTTCCCTTCGGGAAAATCCCTTAAGAGGGAATTTAGACTTGAAAAGACAACACACACACACACACACACACACACACACACACAGAGAGAGAGAGAGAGAGAGAGAGAGAGAGAGAGAGAGAGAAACTGGTGTGGATGATTTTTTTCTCCTTTAGGAGTCAGTCATTCTAAAATCCAAAGGGAAGGAAAGGTGTTAGAGGGGACCCCTGCTCAGAAAGCACAGCCTGTACCCTGCAGTGGGACCCCGAAACACCTCTGAACTTGATGTTTTTAAACCTGAAGGAAGTGGGGATCAGAGAGGGTACCAACATGGACCATAGCCACGAGGGGCTTCCCAGCACCTCTCTGAAGGGCTCTCTAGTATAGGTCCCCACTGCTGTGGCTATGGGGGCTTCTTTGGTGTCCTTTTGTATGTGACGCAAAATAGTGATCAGCTCAGAAAAGTTCCGTGCCTCTGGTCCTTCAGACCCAAAGCCCTTCTCTAGTGGGCATCTAGGATACCAAAGCCTAGAGGTCAGATAGTACCAGCAGGGAAGAAGGCAGGTGAAATGGAGAATGTGGTTACTGGGCCGGTCACAGCGCCACCTACAGGAGGAGCCTGTAGGTGCCACCACGTCAAGGTTGCTTGCTTGCTAGAACCCTAGCTCAGAGCACCCATGCTGAAGATCAGAAAGCTGAATTTGGAAGTGAAATGTTTCTTTGAGGGTGTTAGGAGAGCGCAGGCTTGTGACTTCTAAGATGCTCTCCACGGACCCGCTGAGAGTCACCCCCAGAGTTCTGACTTTTGGAGACTCACACTTTAATCCAGGGTTCAAGCAGTCTCCAACTCCTGTCTCAGCCTCCCAGAGGAGGGGCTGAAGGTGAACAGGAACCTCCCACCCCGCCCCTCCTCCTCCCTCCAAGGTCTGGTTTTAGAGCTGCGAGTACCTTGGACTCATGGCGGTCCTCCTTGATGGATGCCATGACTCAAAGCTTTTTTTCTTTTTTAAAATTAATACCTAACATCTTTACCTCGTGGCCTTGGTGTAAACGAAAATGAAGTCACTGTTCGACAGCTTAACATTCTTACTCTTGTATCTGGATTGTGTCTTGAGTGGTGGAGTCACCCAACAATGTACTGAATTTAAGAAGGAAACCCACTGTATGCCCCCCCTCAAAAACAAAAACAAAAACACCCAAACAATCCTCTTTTCTGATTTTTCCAATGGCCATAAGGTCCCTGCTCTGCCTTTGCAGGGCCCTGACCACACAGCTCAATCGGAGAAAACCACTGTGTTTCTGGAACCCAGGGCAACTGTCCGTAGAACTAACAGAAGTTTACTCAGTTTGGTAATGAACCGTCATGTGACCTTGAACAGGATCATGCGAGTTTGCTCTCTCTCTCTCTCTCTCTCTCTCTCTCTCTCTCTCTCTCTCTCTCACACACACACACACACACACACACACACACACACACACCTTTCACAAGCTTTGGTTTTCTCATGTGCAGAATGACAGGATAATTCCGACCCCACAGATTTGATGGGAGGGTCCTACAAAATGATCTATGGGGACCGTTGGAACCAGGGTCTCTCATCTGCCACGTTGATGCCCTGCCTGAAGTTCCGTGGGCTGGAGCAGGTGAAGACAGAAGGCCTCCTGGGGCCTTGGGGCTCTCAGCTGAACGGGTTCTTGGTTCCCAGTCCCTATTCCACTCGCCCAATAAACAAACAAACACGCACAGCAGACAGCAGGCTGGTTCTTCAGCCTCGGTTTGTCTACCACTAAAATGGGTTTTCTATTTAGCTCAGGGCTGCTAGAAGCTGATAAAGGACCAGAAGCCTGCTACAGCAGGAAATTAACTCTCCATCACCTCCCCAGAGGAACCCGTTCTTTAACACTCATATCACTATGGAGGCGGTGAGAGGGAAGAGAGAGGAAACAGAAAAGCTGCCCAGTTCCAGTTCTGATGCACTTTATTGTAACTGGATTTGCTCCAGCGCCCTCCCCCCTCCAGCCTGCAGCTGGGGCACCTGGAAAAGTCCTGGCTATCCATCTGGTGTCAAGTGGCACAGATCTCTGCATTCTGTGAGAGTCAATTGCAATTAACAGGGCCATTCAGGAAACGGGCAGGTACAGCCCAGACAAAGGCAGCCCAGACAGATCTTATCAGAGCCCAAGGCCAGCAGGGCAGTCCCTTTCAGAAGCTGCCTGCCTGGGAGAAAAACCTGTAAGGAAGGAAGGAAGGAAGGAAGGAGGGAGGAAGATGGGAAAGGACAGGGAGTTATAAGGAGGAGGCAGAGATTCAAGGAAAGCAAGCCAGACTCCAGCAAGCTCTTGGGTTCAGACACTGACAGACCCCAGCCACCAGGGGCCTTCAGCAAGTCACTCCACCCTTGCCGGCCAGCTTCAGAGCTGCAGGTGGCCCATCTATTAATAGGGACTACAAAGGGCACCTTCCTCATCTTGAAACTGTCTAGAGGAGACATGCTGAGGGCGCTGTTTACTGTGGAGGATCAGGAGAGCTTGAGAGTGGTGGGAGAGCTCTGGAGGCGGGGGAGAGGTGTGTTAGCAGAGCAGGTGTCTTGGAGAGAAGCCGCATACCACACAGGCACTGGGTGAGCCTGCTGGAGGCCACCTGTTCCACCCTGTCCACTTGGGCCTCAGGGAATCCTCTGCCCATGCAGAAGAAAAAAAAACTCTAGAAAGCAGTCAGCCTTCCATTTAGGGGATCTGGTGACAAGCCTGCCTGCACCATGAGGGGGAAGGGGCTGATCACTACAGGGCAACAAGGAGGATCAGGTAGAATTTGGTGGCAGTGGTAGGCACTCAAGGCATGTGACTCACTTTCTGCCAGCTCACATTCCTTGGTGTGCTTCAGGGCCAGGGGAGTAAGCTCAAGCCCAGTAGGTACCTCATCAGGGCCAGAGGAAGAATGGGTCCCCGACCAGACCTTGGTTCTGACTGCGTGAAGCAGTTATCACAGGGTGGCCTGGAGGTTGAAGGCCTTCTGCACCCTTTTCTGTGGAGAGGGTGGGGCATGTCTTCCCCATTTTACTTTCCAGGCTAAGTGGCCTGTTCTTGTCTCCGTCTGTCGCTGGGCATTTATTTTGCAAGGATGCTTTGGATTTCAGAAATATGGAGTTTTTAAAAGTCCACTAATTATCATTTTTTTAGTGTGTCTTTGTGTGCAAGCATGTTTGTGTGTGTGTGTGTGTGTGTGTGTGTGTGCACTCGCCAGTGCATGTGAATGTCTATGCACATGTATGTGGAGGTCAGAGGTCAATCTTTGGTACTCATCCTCAGGCCATGAGCCTCCTTTTTCTTCTGAGACAGGGTCTCTCCCTGGCTTTAAACTTGTCTAGTAGGCTAGGCTGGCTGCCCATGATCCCTCTGAGCCTCCTATCTGCACCTCCCTATGCTGGCCTTACAGCCACACCACCCTTGGGTTCTGGATGTCAACCACTGTTTTCCCAGCTCCCATTAATCAGAAAGGTTAAAGGGAGTCTCAGAGCAGGAGTAAAGAGGTTCCCTTCCAGTAAGCAAAAGGAGCTGGGGTGATGGGGTGGGGGTGGGGGGGCGGGAGGGAGCAGCCACCACATTTTCTAACAGGAAGAGAAAGAAACCACAGAAGCAAAAACGCCTTTGAGGTCTTTGAGTCAGGAGCCTGTTTATTCCAAAGAACTTATCAGGAGCAGAGACTACGCCCCAAACAACTGGATGCCTCTATTGTAATCATCAGCTCCCAGTGTCTGATGCTTAAGCATATTGATATATCGGGTTTGGTGACAAGGTATTTCGTACTGAGGTTTCTGAGGTGTCTAGTGGAGCCAGTGATGTGTAGTAGGAAGTCAACAACCCTTAGCTCCCTCCTCTTGCATTCTGTGTTATCGAGGCTTTCATCTGAGCTGGAGAGCGGCTGATTGTATCAACAACAACATGGATTTCATTTAATATCTATCTTCTATTGACATGGAACCACCGACTCTTAATAGCAGGGACCTGTCCGAGGCACCTTAAAATAGCAGCTGGAGTGCAGACTACTCTCCTAGAACCTCAGGGTGGTGTGCAGTGGGAAGTAGGGACGGGGAACCTGTCCACCCACCTTTGCAGTGGCTGGGTGAGTTGCAGAATTATATTACCAGTACAATTAGGTCAGGGTTTCCTCTGCATTGCCACAGCTACCTTTGAGCCCTGTGTGACACAAGGTGTTTTCCTCTGTGACCTGGCTTCCAAAGCATCTAAACTGGGCTTCACTGAGGCCATATAGAAAAGCTAACATCAGAGCGCTTTCTCTCTCTCTCTCTCTCTCTCTCTCTCTCTCTCTCTGTGATGTGATAGCCAGTGCTTGTCATGACAAAGGGAAGAAGATAATAATATTAATGATCTTGATGTTGACCATGTCGAGGCTGACTGTACCACATTCTTCCTATCAGGCGTAGAAGGTGGTCCCTGGGACAGGGCTTAAGTTTTTAGCATTCAAATTCAGTGTCATTCCTCCTTTGGGCTTCCTGAGGGACAGACTACAGGACCAGGCAGGCTTCCATCCTACAGGCACAGAACTTGGGGTGGGGGTGGGGTCTACACTGAAAAGGTCATACACATTTATTTGGGTGGGCTCCCGAGCCAGATTCCAGCAAGTCTGGGATCTGTTAGTCTCTAAACCAGGGGTTCCATGAAAAGAGCTACGGTTTTGGCAGCAGATGTACTTAGGTGTCACATCTGACTTTCTAGTGCCCCATGTAACACTAGATGAGACTTCCTGCCTGTAGGGTGGGGTTTCCCTTACAGCAAGGGAAACCACAGTACCCCGGGAGCATGCTGCCTTACTCCCTACTGCTCTGGGTAGCTTTGCCTCCTTTCTCAATACACACATTGAGCCCTTCTCTCTCACTGCCACACACGCCTATGCTCCTGAGCTTCTGACTGGGTGGGCCAACTGCTGGGCCTCAGGCTTGTCTCCTCTGGACAGTGTTCATGAGTGAGACCCGCATACCCCACAAGGGTTTCAGGTTGCTGGCTAATTTGTTGCCACATATCCCTAATGCCAAGTCAGACACACACACACACACACACACACACACACACCCCTGTTGTCCCACTCCAAGAGATATCATTTCTGCTGCCCGAGTGAGGGAGCTGGTGAAGGAGACACCATTAGAACACCTTCAGTAGAAAGCCCTTTCCAAGCTTGGGGAATTTTAAGGTCCACTTGATTGCTTGTTTGTTGGTGACAGAGTCTCTTTATTTAGCCCAGGATAGCCTTGAACTTTTGATTTGTGATAAGCTACCTGTCATATGCTAAGCAAACTGCTCTCCCCTGACAGCTATTTATCTTACTCCTAATCTCCTGGGCACTGCCTTTGGAAGGAAAGGCCGCAGAGACTCCAGGGACTCTCTGGTAATGGAAAAAAATGTCCCCTCCAAATGTAAAGAAGGTCCCTGGTGTAGAAGGATGAGACTTCAGGTGCAGTCACACTCACCGTGCCATCTATGGGAACATTAGCCCGCGCAACACAGCCTTAAACCGCCGTGGCTAGCTAGCAAAAGCTCCAAGACCTCTTCTTGTCTTATACGGTGTTAGACTACCAAGGGGCATGTGGCCCTTTGGCTGAAGCAGCTAGAACTGTTCTCAGCCACAGGAAGCCTGAAAAGAGGGCCACAGGAGTGACCCTCCTGCTCTCCTGAGGTGACCTACACCTGAATGAAGAAGGAAATGAGTTCTACTCCCAGCCCCGCTCCCCTGTCTGATGCACATGGGAGCTCAACCCAGGCTGACAGCAGCTACCAGCCCTGCAGAAATCTCTTTATGCATCACAGGAGGGAGAGAAGAAAGAGGGTGGCTAACTCATCCTTGCACTTCACAGCACGCAGGAGGCTGTAGGTTGCTTTCTAGAGCTGTGGGCCTTGCGGCAAGCTGTTAAGGAAAAGCAGGGGACTTTGTAGTGGCTTCACAGGGGCCAGCGGCTTATTGGCTTCACTCGTTAGAAACCAGCCTGTGGAAGGGCTGGAGCCCTTGTCAGTGTGTGTGTGTGTGTGTGTGTGTGTGTGTGTTCTAGGGAGCTAGGCAAGGGCCTGATGGAGCTGGGAAGGTATTGCTCCATTGTAAAACTGTGAGAACGTAACTTTCAGACTCGCTACCTCTGGCTTACAGATGGGGACTGGGAGAAGAAGCTGGGGAAGCAGCCTGTGAAACATAAAACCCCTGTAAACCCACCCAGTCTTCACTGTTGTAGCTGTGAAATGGGGGTGTGTAAAACTGGCTCCCTCCCTGATAAGATTCTTTCTTTCCTTTGCAAGCTTGGTACTGATTAGGTTAAAATAGGGCAGAGAGGGAAGGCAGAGGAGAAGCTGTCTGGCGGGGCTATGGCAAAGGCATCACAGGTGAGTCACCTAGGAGACACACAGATGAATCCAGGAGCTGGGGGGTCTGGGTGGGATTAAAAAAAAAAAAGGCAAAAGAGGACTAGAGAGTTGGTGCAGTGGGTATCCTGTTGTACAAACATGAGGACCGGAGTGCGAATCTCCAGCACCCATCTAAAAAGGGCTGGGCATTGCTGTGTATATTCCTGTAACCCAGCACCGGGAAGTGAAGGAAGGCTGTCCCTGAGAGTACACACCAGCCTTGCATCCCACCTGAAATGGTCAGCTCCCGCCTCAGGGGGAGACCCTCTCAATGTGCCAGACTTTCTGCTACGCTTCTGTGCACACATGCACAGGTATGCCAACCTGCACACTCAAATGCACGAAGTGCACACATACACCACGCATTCACACTCATGCTATGGTGGAAACAGTGGGGCCGGCTGCTTCTTGCTCCCACCAATGTAGCTTTTCCAGCATGTGTCCCTTTGGACTGTGAACCCAAAGAGAAACTTCCCCTGGTAAGCTGGTGTTGGGTCGGATCATATTGACCAGAAAGGCAAACGCTACAGAGCTCAGTCAGGGCCTGGGAACACGGTGTGTGCCCACTGTGTAGAACAGAATGACTCAGGCTATCATGGAGATGCCAGGCAACACCACAGCAGACTATATACAGGGAATCACTGCAAAGGTGTGGGTAGGTTAAGGAAGCCAGGTGCAAAATTCCAACAGTGCCTCTCCCAGAATGACTTTACTGCCCCAGCAAAGATGCATAAGGACCCATTGAGTCCTGACAGCCAGTGATGCTCCAAGAGACACAGTAGCTAAGGATTCTTCTCCTGGAGGCTGGTCATATAGGAAGCACTTTTGGATGTGGGGCCAAATCCCAGCCTCCAGGAAGGACGGACGTTCTGCACAAACCGTATGTTTAGGGATAAATAGGCAAGGTCTAACAAGACACCTGGAAATGGTGAGACCTCGACCCCCACCTCTCCCAGAATTCAAGTTTTCCAATGTCCACCAAGAACTACATCTGAGCAGATGAGGTGCCGTTGCCTGGGTGGTGATACTTCCAGCTGGGGTAGCGAGAGGGGGGCACACCTGCATCTTGTACTCATTCAACTAGTCTCACACCTCACAGGCGTATCACTGGAGGCGGACAGTCTACAGATCAGTCTAAAACCCCACCTCTGCCCACGTGCATCCAAGTCTATCTAGTAGGAGGAGAAAGACAATGAGGCAGGGTGGGGAGAACTAAAGTTGGGGGTTAAGATGAGAGGTAAAGAAGGGGCGCTGTGAACGGGAAAATTAAGAAGTGAATGGGCCAACTGAACCCTAAGATAGGAGAAAGAGCAAGAGAGGACAGTTGACAGAGCAGTCTGAAAAGGCCCAGTGGGTGGCACAAGAACAGGAGGTGGCCTCCCGGGACTGGGAACATGCTGGGCCTGGAAAGGGCTTTGACTTTTATTTTGCTGAAGAGATAAGAAAACGTGACAAGGACACTGGAGCAGCTGACAGGACAGAGAGGAGGTCAGACTTCAGACCCCAGTGGAGGCGGGAGGGGATGCAGGAGGAGGGGATGCAGGAGGAGGGGATGCAGGAGGAGGGGATGCAGGAGGAGGGGATGCAGGAGGAGGGGATGCAGGAGGAGGGGATGCAGGAGGAGGGGATGCAGGAGGAGGGGATGCAGGAGGAGGGGATGCAGGAGGAGGGGATGCAGGAGGAGGGGATGCAGGAGGAGGGGATGCAGGAGGAGGGGATGCAGGAGGAGGGGATGCAGGAGGAGGGGATGCAGGAGGAGGGGATGCAGGAGGAGGGGATGCAGGAGGAGGGGATGCAGGAGGAGGGGATGCAGGAAACTTTGCAGATAAACAGCCCCCCCTCACTTTGGAGAGGAGATGCCTCAGGGAGAAGGAAGCCTCTCTAGTACTTCCCAACCCCATCCCTCTTAGAAGAAAAAAAAAAAGGTACTCAAGAGAAAGAAAAACTTCCTGGTTTTGGTCTTTAAAATGGTACTAGAAGTCCAAGGGGGAGAAGTCTAACATAGGAAAAAGCAAGCACAGTGCCCTTTGAAAAGTTTTAATTTTATTTTAACTTTGCTAAATCTACTTACACTCACATTTGGAAATATGTATGCACGATAAAACACTGCAGTTCTGGTCTATTGGGTTAAAAACCCACTTTTTGGAATGGGTTCAAGGGAATACTTATATAAAAGTCCTTGGAACGGAAAGCAATTCCGTAGATAAAACAGAACAGCAACATCCCCCAAATCTGCCCCTTGTAAGATAAATGCACAGCGAGGAGGGGTCCGGAGGCTTTGCTAATGGGGGATTCATTCGTGACAGCCAGCCTCTTAAGCTCTCAGGGAACCAGCTGGAAAGGGGAGCGGCTGGCTACTCCTCCCCTGCCTCAGCCTTCACACTTCTCCAAGGGTCTCGCTTCTTCTTTTCATGATTTACTGAGAACCAATAAACTCAGCTCCCCGCCCCCTACCCCCAATTAGAAACAGTGAAATTCCATTCCAGCAGGGTGCTCACAATGCACGCACTGGGGCAGCCGTGATGTTTATTCTGTGAAGTTCTAGACAAAGAGAGCTTAAAAAAAATAATAAAGAAGCTGGAATAACTCCAACAACAACCATTTTCTGGGCTTTTTCTGGGTAATTATCCTTGCATGGAGAGGCATACAAAGGAGGGAAACATGGCTCTCCACCCTCAGAAGCGGGCACTACACGGAGGGTGAGCTCGAGCCACAGGCGTGAGACAGAGAAAGAGCCAGTAAGGAAGTAGGCCTCCGTCCATTCTGCCTCCAAGTTCCTACCCTGACTTCTCTCTGAGATTGTGAACTGGAAGTTATAAGATGAAAGGACTCCCCTCCTCCCCCCATGTTGCTTTTGGTCAGAACATTCTCTCCAAGGAGCAGAAAAGCTAGCTACAACAGTTTGGATTCTCTGTTCCTGTCAAACACAGAGGGGTCTGATGGAGACTAGGAGATACTGCCACTTAGAGCAGGAAAAGGAGAACCTTCTGGAAGCATTGGCTTTCTGGAGTCTGGCCAAGAAGAAAGGCTTACAGCCCTTTCCTTCCTTTCGTGAAGGGAATGGACCCAGCTCTGCTGAAGGCTAGTTATGAACCATCCTGGGAAAGTTTGTAAGCCTAGAGTTGTGGCTGTCCATTGAGTCCCTCTTCACAGATCCTGGAGCCAAGTGTCGGTTATGCCTCTCTCCAAGGATACACAGCAGCTTGTCAGGAGTGCACTGAACAGGCAAGGGTTAAGACAGAAAATGAGGCTGATGATGTGAGGTGGCTAGCGCCCAGTCTAAAGGAAGAAAGGAACATTGGCTTTCTGGAGTCTGACCAAGAAGAAAGGCTTACAGCCCTTTCTCTCCTTCCTTTCTTGAAGGGAATGGACCCAGCTCTGCTGAAGGCTAGCTATGAACCATCCTGAGAAAATTCGTAAGCCTAGAGTTGTGGCTGTCAGAACACTCGTGTTGACTAAGGCTGTTAGAAGTCACTTTCTATGCACGTTAGAATCCCACATCAAAATAAAATAGGTGCTGTGGTGTAGCTCAGTGTTAAAGTGCTTGTCTGACATGTATGAGGGGCTGGGTTCAAAATCGACAGAAGAGGAAGAGGAAGAGGGAAAGGAGGTTCATTTACCAGTCACCCACTTTCCTTTCTATATTTATGTCTTTTAATCATTTATTTAATTATTTGGCACAGAATCTCCCCAAGATTCCCCCCCTGAAGTTGCTTATTTCTTTTCTCCTCCCATTTCTTCGTCTTTCTCCAGGCCCCAGTAGCCACCCGGTCATTATCTTTCCTTTTCTCTGAGTCGGGCTCTCATCTTTTTTTTCTTGTTCCTCCTCGGCGGTTCCAAGATTAGCACGAGATTGTTCCATGATTAGCACGGGGTCACTGTAGACCTCTGGGTTGCAGCTGGGGCTACCGTTCAGAAAACTGCCAAGGAGACAAAACCCCCATTATGAAGAAGATCGCCAGAGTGTGGGGAAGGGAGGGACTTGGTCATACCAAGCAACCAGCTCAGAGACTCAGATGTCATTGCCTCCTCTGGTACCTAAGAGACCAGGCTGTGTGGCCTGGCTGGTACTCTTGCAAATACACAGAGAAGAAAGCTGACCCAGAGAATTCACCTACACTACTTATTATCCTGGTGGGGCTGTTTTATTTTAGTTCATTTTGACAGGGTATCCCTGTGTAGCCCTGGCTGCTCACGAGTTCAGGAGCCTTCTGTCTCAGTTTCCGAGTGTTAGGATCACAGGTATGCCCGATCATACATGGGCAGAGAGATTTGGTAGTTGTTATTGTTACCTTATTTGTGTATCTATTTGTGTGTTTGCACGCTATGGGGTGTATATGAAGGTCAGAAGACTACTCAGAGCAGTCTGTTCCCTCCTCCCACCAAGTACGTCCCAGGAATCAAACTTGGATCTTCGGGCTTGGCGGCAAGCACCTTTATCCACTGATCTATCTCTGCAGCCCTAGGAGGAGGTTTATAGAGGCAAAACAAATATGCTGAGATTACAATATTGATCTGGTGGCTGGGGGAGGGCGGTCAGGATGGTAGGATGAGGGTAGGAATTCAAAACAAAAATGGAAACAAAAACTAAAATCACATCCCACTGTAAAGAGCTGTGGCTAAATCCCGTGGAGGAACAAAAAGGGACCCTGTGGCCTGCAGTCTGAGGTGTAACCTCAGTGGTCTGTCCTCTCGCATCTGAGTTGCTAAGGGTTCCTTCCAATGGCCTGATGGTTCATACTCTCAGTAGCAAGTTGGTATAAGGTCTGAGACTAGGCACTTAGGGGGTCAACTGGGAGGGTTTGGTTGTCCTTTAGCAGAGAGAGAATTAGGAGAATCAGTAGCCTGTTGGGGACTCTTAGAAGAGATCAGGCTCCCTCTTACAGATTTCAGAGAGAGGGGATATCCCCCGCCATGCAGGTAAAGATTAGCACATAGCGCAGGTCTGTAGTCAGGTTGTCTCTGATTCCCAGGCAGCAGGGAAGGGACAAAGTTTAGACCTTTAGTTAGCATCTGTGGCACCTGTGACCCCTAATTGCTTAGGGTCTGTCTTAGTCAGGGTTTCTGTTCCTGCACAAAACATCGTGACCAAGAAGCAAGTTGGGGAGGAAAGGGTTTATTCAGCTTACACTTCCACATTGCTGTTTATCACCAAAGGAAGTCAGGACTGGAACTCACACAGGTCAGGGAGCAGGAGCTGATGCAGAGGCCTTGGAGGGATGTTTCTTACTGCCTTGCTTCCCCTGGCTTGCTCGGCTTGCTCTCTTAGAGAGCCCAAGACTACCAGCCCAGGGATGGCATTACCCACAATGGGCCCTGCCGTCTTGATCACCAACTGAGAAAATGCCCCACAACTGGATCTCATGGAGGCATTTCCCCAACTGAAGCTCCTTTCTCTGTGATAACTCCAGCCTGTGTCAAGCCAGTACAGGGTCTCAGGTAACCTGAGCATTGTTGAGCTTTCTATGGTAAAGAAATCAAAGTTCACAGACAGAATCTTAGTGGGGCACCTGCCATTTTCCTGGCAGTGATGGGAATCACAGAGTCATCTGTGAGGGTAGGGCCTGCTCTAGGTGAATCTGGCCTGAGTAGCTTCTAGTCTGCTCCTAAGGGTTAGTAGGCAAGGACAACCTGGAGCCACCCACAGACCTCCCATGCTGTGTAAATGGCAGCACATGGGAGCGGCTGCCTGTGAGCACATGCTTTGTCTCCCAGGAACACTCTTGTTCCAGAGTCTGAGGCCAAACTCTGAGCTGACAGGCCCTCTGAAAGTCTGCACTGGGGGTGTCTATGATGCAGCCTTTTAGGGGAAATGAGAGGGGCTTGTGAGCATGCCTACCGGGTGAGCACGCCCTTTTACAACCCTGCCAGCGCTCCGAGTTGCAGTCGCACGATGCCCGTTCTACTCGGGTGAAAAGACTCAAGCCAGAAATCACACAGGGAATGGTACCATCCCAGTCTCCCCTGCACTTTTCTGCACTAAATAATTTTCAGTTGGGGTGTCAGAGAACGACAGAGGAGAGACGCATTATGTCCACGAAAGGCCACCTTAAGAGAATTTTTTTTGTGATGAAAGCGAGGGGTTCCCCCCACCCCACCTCTTTTGGCATCCCGACTTGCCATAGAAATGAGTGATTTTCTGAAACTCTGCCAAGTTAGATGGGTTCAGCATGCTATTAGATTAGTCTGTTTATACAGAAACAGCCAAAAATAGGAACCACAGAGAAGCTATTAAAGCTATTGTCCGGTGGGGGGAGATCTGGGTGGTTTCCTTACTGCAAGAGGGGAACAAGGTCTGGCTTTGTATTAAGGTGATGAAGAAGTTACCATACTCTAAAGCCTTGTCTCGGCGGTGACAAAGAAAGAAGCCATCAGGGCTAGGTGCAGCCCCATCAGGCCTTACCTGCTACAAATGCACTTTTTTTTTCTTTTTCTTTTTTATTATGTGGAGCCCAGGGGCTTATCAACAGGGTGCTGATTCCAGGCAGGGAAAAGTAAAAGTGGGAAATAAATAAGTAAATAAATAAATAAATAAATAAATGAGACAAGCTGTCAGAAGATTCTGTGTGTAATTCCGAGTTCTCATCTGCTCTCGAGTTGCTCCTTGAGCTGGTGGAAATCACGTGACCTCTTGGGTCAGTGAGAGTCCGGGTGAGAGCTTAGACGGAGCTGAGTTCTGCAAGCGAGTTGGGGTGGGTCTACTTCCCTCATCTATAAAGTGGGCGGTCCCTCAGATATCACGAAGTCACCTCATTTCTCTTCAGCAGGTCTCAAGGTGACCTGGGAAGGCTAGACCATCACCCATCTCACGTGAGATTTTTGAAACCTTAACACCCACCCTGGTGACATACCTCTACCTCCATCAAGGCCACACCTCCTAATCCTTCCCAAACAGTTCCACCAGCTGAAGACCAAGTATTTAAATATGTGTGCCTATGGGTGGGGGGGAGTGTGAGGTCATCCTTATTCCAACCACCCTGGTATCCATGTTGTGTATGCACGCTAGTCACTCATGCTGGCAATTTCAGTTATTAGGTCTGCTACTATGAGTGTCACAGTCCAGATGTTCCCGTAACATTTATCCTATGTAATAAAGGCCCCAAGGCAAAGAGTAAATGATGCTGGTAATTTTGCTATAGTGTATTATTACAATTCTCTTTCATCATTCATTTTTGCTTTTAATTTCTTATGGTACCTGAGTTACTGACTATACATTATCATAAGCATGATGTACAGGCAGAAACAGGTTATATGGTGTTGTACCATTTGCAATCTCAGGCATCTGGTGGGCATCTTGGAATGTTCTCACAGAGAAGGGGAGTGAATACCGAAGGTTTTGGGGTTTAAAAAAAAATTTTTTTTTTGGTTTTGTTTACTTGGGTTTCTGTTGTTGTTCTGTTTTGTTTTTTGCGATCATTGTTTGGTACCTGTGAAACTTAAAGCTTACTCTGCAGTCAAGGGCCAGAGAAAGGCAGTATCCGTCTGTAATGTAGAATGAATTCCTCCCAATGCTGTTTAATGCAAGACAAGACTGCCTGGGTTCTCACCTGGGCAGGAAAATCAGTGTCTGCCGGGGCTAAAAGTGTCTGCTTGGGTTTTAAAGAGTGGCTGCATCCTGAGAGTATTCATCTCATCAATAGATCAATCCCTTGATGGATTTCTAATATTTTATCATTTTTGGGAGATGGATTAAAAAAAACAGATGGTACCTGGGTATCTGGGCAGATGCCTTTAATCCCAGTACTTGGGGGCAGAGGAAGGAAAATCTCTACAAATTTGAGGCCACCCTGGTCTATGGATCAAGTTTCAGGACAGACTACGCAGAGAAACCCTGTCTCAATTAAAAAATAAAAATAAAAAAAGCACATGGGGCTTAGCTAGAAGGAGGTCACTGGTGAGGGTTCCTTGGGCCTGGACCTGGCAGGAACCTCCTCTGTCAAGCCCACAGGGCCTGCCATCATGGATAGGACCTTCTGAAATCCTATGCCAACACAACCCCTCCCTCCATCAGGTGGTTTAAGGTTCTCAGACACTGCAATAAAACAATATTTAACACAGGGCAGTAAGCATCATTGCAGCCCGGTTCCCACCGTACTCATTTCACTGTGGTTAAAGGACTGACGTCTCCTGTCTTTCTGAAGTCACTCTCGCTCCCCAGAAGCCACAACACAGGTGGGCTCTCACAACAGGGCAGCCTGCTTCTTCCCAGCCAGAGGCAGAGTGGCGCTTATCTCAGGTGCTCTTTTAAGGCTCTTCACCCTTTTCAATATCTGTCTGATTCAGGGCCTTCCTTACATCTGAGAGGTCCCGGCTCTCTGGTGAGTCAGGAAGTGGCCCTTCATCTCTTTCTTAGTTTGCAGGTGAGAATAAGTCTCTAGGGGAGAGGACCACACAAGCTTTAGAGCAGAAGGTGGGACATGAAGGGGGCATCATCGTAGAGTATGGGCAGAATCACTTCATTGTGAACAACAGCTTATAAATACACTGCAAGGAGAAAGAGGTAAGAAAAAAGTCTTGATGGGCGTGGGGGCGCACATCTTTAATCACATAGCTTGGGAGTTAGAGGCAGGCAGATTTCTGTGAGTTCAAGGCCAGCCTAGTCTGCATATCAAGTTCACACTTAGAGTTACACAATGGGGCAGGGGGGGGGGGGGCGGGAAGGGGGAGAGGGAGAGGGAGAGGGAGAGAAAGAGAGAACAAGCTGTCTCAAACAAAATAAACAAAACAAAATGTCACGTCCTATATTTATCCCAAATAGTCCTGGCATTTCAAGATTTTCCTCGAATTATCAGCTGTGTGGGTATTCCGTGTTAAATATACAATTTTTTAATCATGAGTGTGCTTAAAAATGTATGTAGCACTTGAAGTCTAAGCAATCAAAATCTTTGTTTAGTCAGTAAGTTACAAAAGCCTGTAACACTGACATCACCAAGAAAACTAGAGAAAGGACAAAGACGACGACAGAAGGGGTTAGGCCACATGAGACTCAGTTGAAACTGCACTGAGACCCCATTTCACCCCAGGCAGAGGGGCAGTCACGAAGTAAACACGAACAAGTGCTGGCCAGGATGTGGACAGAGGGGACTCATACAGTTGGGAAGGTGTGACAATCAGAACGGAGGTTCCTCAAAGTCTAATCCACCTACCATCAGACTCAGCGGCACCACAACTGAAGTGGAAACTTCTGGTTTGTTCAGAAAGTCAGTTATGTGTGCTGGGGCACAGGGGTGAAAGATGTCTTGCTAAAGCCAACATGTGAAAGAATGTTTTCCTGAAGCAGACACAGGTGAAAGGATGTTTTGATACAGCAGCCACATGAAAGGACTCTTGATGAAGGAGTATAAATGTGACCTCACGGACAGTGGGAGAGAGAGCATTGGTTTGCTTTGCTTCATCTTGCTATTCTACACTAATGACATGCGTGTATTGATTCGCCGTACATAGCGTTGTTGAGCTCAGCTTGTGGAATCGCCACCATTGAGAGAAACTGGTCAAAGAACTTCTGGTGAGGTTCCTGTAGCAGCTTGCCAGTTCCATAGCCTTGCCTCTGGCCCATTGGCGAGCTTGGCTGCTTCTTTAGGACTCAACTATAGCAGTTGTTCCTTTGTGGCTGCATCTGTCTGCCGAGAGGACCGGACTGCAGCTGCTAAGTTGGGTTTGGTGTTTGCTATGGGAGTGAACTGATGACAAAGAAGATGGAGCTTGCCCCCCGCCCCCCAAAAAACTATTGCTAAACAGGTCTACTTCCCTCATATCCTAATCACTTGTCTCCATCACTACCTCTGCTGGGTGGTGGGCAAGAGAAGATGTTGAATGTTTATTAAAAATAGGCTGCAAAATATATATATGCCCACAGTCAACTCATCCCAGAGATGCTTGCGAGTTTACCTCAGCATCTGTCACTGTAGCTAAATTTTGGAACCAAATAGGTGCTCACCAATAGGGGAATGGACAAAGAAAACATGGTTTATATGCACAGTGCGGACTTCTCCCAGAAAACAGAAAAAACAATAACTTGTTTGTTGTTTGCAAGGAAATGGGTACCAGTAGAGATTATGACATTTAATGAAATTAAGCCAGTCTCAGAAAGACGAGTGTTGGATGTTTTCTCTCATTTGGGGATCGTAGGTTTGATACAGAGCCATGAACTTGTGTATGAACATATGACATGAAGGTAGATGTGCAATTGTTGAGGAGACCAAAGGGATCCAACAGAAGGGGCAGAATGGGTTTTCAGGGGGACTATACTCCCTGTATATCATCTGTTACAATGTACAAAAATCTTCTATGTAACCCAGAACCAAGTACAATTCATGAATACCCATTAGGACATTACAAAACATGCAATGTCACCAGGCAAATATTGAAAGATGGCATTACAAGAGGGATGTGAGTGGGCAAAGGAATAAAAGGAGATGAAAAAGTTAAAAAAAAAAAAAAAAAAAGGAAACCAAGGGAAAGGAGAGAAAGCCAGTGGGGGAGAGCTGATGGGACAGAGAATGGAGATGGGGAAGAAGAGAGGAGGAAGGAGGGAGGTGTAAGGGGGCAATTATGGATGGTTGGGGATTGGGGAGATGTATGCACAGCAATATCGATCAGATAATGCGGACTCAGTTAACTGTAATAAAATGCCCCTTAGGTCCCATGCCACTGAGCTGAGCCCAGTGGCCACTA
Source organism: Mus caroli (assembly GCF_978045245.1). Taxonomy (NCBI): domain Eukaryota; kingdom Metazoa; phylum Chordata; class Mammalia; order Rodentia; family Muridae; genus Mus; species Mus caroli. The sequence goes on from NW_028227265.1 coordinate 14,556,127, forward strand.
AAACCATACATCTTCAGAGGAACGTGGTGGACCATGGGAAGAGAGGAAGAAGAGACAGGCTGGAGTCCAAAACTCTGCCCTGGGTTCTGCTTCACTAGTAAGATTGCTGTACTTAGAAACTTTGATGCTCCGAAAATTACAATGAAATACGGGAGCTGCTTTGTTCTTCAGAAACATGATCTGGGTAAATAAATTGCTCAGGAACAAAATCCCAACCAAGTGAATGTGGTGCCTGGTGACCCACACATGATAAATGGAGGAAGAAACAACCTGGGGAGGAAATCCGTTTCCAAAAATATGTCTTCGCAGTAGTGATATTTATAAATTTGACACACTGGGAAAGTGGAGCTGGCTAAAGATGATTTCTATGCAAATATGCATTTTCCAATACTAGTGTATGAAAAAAAAATCCCAAACATATTTCTTGCAAATCAACTCTTGCAGAGGGTGAGAGACGTAGGAAGTACACTGATAAATATTAAAGCACGAGGCCAAATGTAAACCTGTTACGGGACTAGAGTCCTCAGTGAGGTGATGGATAGAATGGAAAATGTCTCATACTGCCTAATGTCTACTCTATAGTCGGGACAGGACACCTGATAGAGTCACCTGTCCTAATAATATGGTGGTTGTCCCCATTTAGGCTAAAAGATTCAGGGCCTTGAATGATCCAAGAATCCTATTTCTTTCACGTTGATATAGAACATTCTAGACAAGGGGTGTCTGCTGATGGGAAATTATAAAAACCATTCAGTCTAATCTGAGGCTCCATCTAAGGATCACACACCCTGAGGTGCCTGGGATGAGGCCCTGGGCCTGTCCTCTGGGCAAATGTCTGATCCCATGGTCCAGTGAACACAGCCCAAGGTCCCTACATGAGGACAAATTTTCAGCTCCCTCATTTTTAGACGCCCAAGACTTCACACCATTCTGTGTTCCTCTAAGTCAGCCTCCCCATGCTAGCTCACACTGCCCTGGGTGTCCTGTGTGCACCATTAGTGATAGATGCTCTTCTGCACTGGACAGAAGGGGAAGATGAGACTGACATCAGCCACGAATCTGCCCTTCCCATGTCATGTGATGAACAGGGAGTGGAGCTGCATCTGAAGGAGTGAAGGCCACTGGGAGAGTTCTAGGTCTATAATCCCAGTATTTGGGAGGCCAAAGTAGGAGGCTTATGAGAAGCCTGGGCTACACAGTGATCTCTGGACCACACTGAGGATTACTGTTCCAGGAACAAAGAAACAAACATCTGGATAAAGAGAAGGCAGAGGGGTGTTGGGTTTTGTTTCGACTTATTTACTCAACATTTATGTTCGCAAACGGAACCAGGAATCTGAGGCTAGGAACTGCAGAACAGTTAGAGGTGGACACACAAAAGGCTGCTAGGCTACTGAAAATCACCAACTGTCTTCCATTACGTGGAGTGCTCCAGTAAGGAAAGGATGTTCAATTACTGCTCCACCTGTCTGTATTTCACTTGGGTAAAGAGTTGAGAAACATAGTTGCTTTGAGGTGACAGCAGCCCAGATAAGAGCTTGGTTCACATAGCCACGTACAGGCTCAATCTTCCTCTAACTTGGACTTCTTAACTGAGTGAAGAGACACGTAGGACCCAGCTGAGGTATCAGGGAAAAGGCTCTCTCCTGACTGTTGAGTCGATGATGAGAGCAGGTCCCAGGGAAGCTACCCTAAGCCTCTTCTCTCTGAGAGCCGTACTTTTGGCAGAGTGGGGAGGGGGAAGGCTTGCCCGGTGTTTACAATGTACACGTTACAGGGCTACAGCAACTCGGGCTTTGTCACCAGCTTGCACACTGATCTTGCTCTGATCACACAAGCTGAATCACATATCCTAGCATCTCATGTTCCTCTTAGCATCCCAGTACTGCCTATTGTATTTGGGCATAGGGCCTTGAAAGAGATGGTTCAAGGAAAACGAGGTCACTGGGGTGAAGCCAAATCTAGTCTGACTGCCGTCCTTTCAAAAAGGGGAGATTTGCATCACAGACAGATGGAAGGACTACTTTGTGGAGATACCAGGAGAAGATGGACATCACCAAGCCATGGGTAAAGTTCTCAGGCAAAACTAATACCTTGATCTCCATGCTGAAAGAAAACATATTTCTATTTTGCTGCTTGCTTTGATAGCCTGAGTGGACCAATATAAACCCTGAGGTGAGAACAGCTGGGTCACTTTCCATTGCAGATGGAAGGTCTCCAAAAGCAAGAGCCTTAGGGTAAGAGACACAGGGACTTTAGCCTAGTGTAGCCCTTTGTCCTCAAATGAGGCACTTCACACCCCCAGACTCTGGAGAGTGTGGAGAGTCACAGTCTTTATATATTATAACAGTCTGCTATACAGATGAGTTCTGTGCACATAAAAAGGTGCCAAACAAAGACAAATTGACGTGTTGATTGACAGGAATGTCAAAATATAATAAGACACGTTCATTCTACCATCCACACAGTTATGAACTGAGATCCTGGGGTACAGGAGGCATTGTGATGTTGGTACTCGTGAACAAGAAGTCCATGGTGGTCCAGAGTAAATAGGACACACATACACACACACACACACACACACACACAGAGAGAGAGAGAGAGAGAGAGAGAGAGAGAGAGAGAGAGAGAGATCCTGGTACTGGGCATGAGCTGGAACCCATGGAGAACTAAAGGTGACAGGAAGATTCATATTTTGGACATGGGGATTTTCTCCAGCCCCGTCAGAACATACACAGACTCAACAGTAGAGAAGGCCACAGATGCATTCTCACCTGGCCCTCTAACTCCCAATATAATTCAATATAGTTGAAGATGACCTTAAATATCTTACTCTCCTGCCTCCACCTTGTAAGGCTGGGCTTATAGGCTTGAGGCATGGGCCACCCCATTGGCTTCCTGTAGGGTTGAGGACTGGACAGAGTTGTGTATGCTAGGCGAATCCTTCACCAGCTGAGTTCTACTTCCAACCCTGTGACCACCATTCTAATTGGGACTGATCAATCTACTTAGAGAACAGTACAGTGGTAATCGTTTGGCTGTGTACACGTTAGAAAAGTTTGTCATGGTCCTGTCACCCACTCCAGTTCTAGTTCGTCTTGGATCATGCCCACTAATCTCACTGAGGTCTGGCTCTCCTTCACCCCTGGGTCCTATGCTAAAGTCTTAACTCTGCACAGATGAAGGTATTAAGAGGAGGGACTTTGGAAGGTAATGAGTTCATGAGGGTAGAGCCTTTGGGGATGGGGAAGAGCACCTTCATACACTACTCTGAGGAGGGTTCTCTTTCCCCCTACTCTGTGAGGACACGGTGTGAATGAGCATCTACAGACCAGAAGCGGGCAAATGGCTTTTCAGCTTCTAGGTCTGTGAGGTATGGCTTTGTGTTGATTTTAAGTCATCAGTCTAAGGCATAGTTATACTAATTGCAAAGGAAATGGTAAATGAGTGTATGTGTGTGTGTGTGTGTGTGTGTGTCTATGCATGCATGTGTATATATGTGTGTATGTGAGTGTATGTGTGGAAGTGCATGTGTGGTTATATGTGTATGTGCATGTATGCCTATGTGTATGTTCATGCATGCATGTGTATGTGTGCATGCATACATGTGTATGTGTGTGTGCATGCACACATACACATGGGTATATGCATACACAAATACCAGGAGAAAGTAAAGGATAACTATCACCAACGCATTCCTCATACAAGAGACAAAGAATTCGAGGTGCAGATGGGAAGAGGCTAATGTAAGGATCTTTTCATCCTTTAAAGATTGGTCTTGTTTCTCACCGTGTGTACGTCTGAGTGTTTCTGTGTGGGTATGTGCTCATGTGTGCAGGTGCCCTTGGAGGCCGGAGGCATCACAGCCTCAGGAGGAGAGGTTACTTGTGGTTGTGAGCCACCAGACATGATATTAATTAATTGGCAGGGACTGAATTCGCATTCTCAGCAGCTCAGGTCCTTTGTAAGAGCAGTGCGTGCTCTTGACTGCTCAGCTATCTCTGCTGCCCTCTAAGGTAATGTTCTTGAAGATTATCTTCTTGGTTTCCTTAGGTGGCAATTTCTCCATTTTGTTCAATGACTACTTTTGTGCCAACTGTATACTAGGTACGGGGACTCAGGATATAGAGTGTACGCAGCCTGGGAGCTCCTATTTATGTCTTTATGAGTGGCTATATTCCGTGAAACATTGAGGAGTCCATATGGTCCTCCAATAAAGCTATTGCTTAGCTAGCGATCATCCAAAATCGTAGGAATATGCGTGTTTCATTTTAAAATTTAAAACTGCTACAAATGATCTAACACATAGACCCTAGAGTCCCCAGACAGAGAACGCACTCCCTGCTTCAGAATTACCAGCCATTAGCCTTATATTCCTTGGGCGAGATTGTGGAAGGAATATACGAAAGACTCGGCCCAGACGGAGAGAGTATTAAATATGTCTTGACTGATTAAATTGAGCATCTCAAGGAGCCATAGGAAGGAAAAATCTAAACACGAATTTAACAGACAACTATGTCAGAATGAAGATGGAAGTCGGTGGTAAAGGATTTGCTTAGGTGTGGGAGATGCTTCAGGGAAGAGACAGCTGAAGTACTTCAGTCACTGTCTCACAGGCCTCGGTATCCAAGAAGATGAGATCCCTGGAGTTGGGCTAAAATAGGCAATTTTCATTTGCCAGGCACCTTTGTTTTCTACCCCACCCCCACCCCCCACATCCCACAGATGCTACCTTGAAACTAGGAGATTGAAATCAATATGTACTGAGCCCATTCTCCAGTGCTGGCTTCAGCAATGACAAAGAAGGCCTCAGTAAGACACATGATATTAATTAGCTAGCCTGTGTAGTCCAGGCGACCCTGTCACCTCTACTTCAGGCAGAGCTTAGGAGATGCCTCAGGGAGTCAGAGCCAAATACAACAATTCCAGATCAAAGCAAAGGTGTGTTCAGGATGAGACAAGCCAGGTTTTACTAACACTGACATATTAGATCACAGACCCCCAAGCTTTTTCCTTTTTAACCTCAGAAATCAGCCCACCCACCTCTGCTGTCTATGCCTTGAAAAGAATTAAGAGCCCTGCTGGGGAGGTTAGAGCCCACAGACATCATCTCCACAGGGAAGAAAAGCAAGGCTAGCTTGTCCCTCTTGCAATAAAAGGTAAGTTTAAGATCCTATCCAGCACTTGGCTCCATGCATGTTCTATGGCACGCGGGTGATGCCACACTAGATCACATGGTGAGACCCACTATGCCCTGCAAAGCTAGGAAAGTCAGGTATCCTGCTTCGCTCAGGGAACTTCTCTAAGGGCTTGCTCTCTCCTGCTCCTTCAGGTCACCCCATAATATCGGTGTGTAGACTGAAATTTCTACTCTTTTCACTTCAAACTGTCCCTGCTAACACTTCTAGTCCAAGGATTCATCATGGCCTCCTTTGATTGTGAGGCTTGCTCTTCTAATGAGACCCATTCTTAAGGTCAGCTTCCTTTCCACTGAACCTGCCAGATCTCCATTCTTCTGTATCTTACAATGTTAACAACTATCTATGGATAAAATAACTCCGTCTTCTCAATTCCCGTGACTTTGTGCGTCTATATTTCCACAATTGTAAAGCCAAAGAGGACTCTATGAACCCCAAGAAACTCTCTCTATAGGAAGATGTTTGAATAACCATTTGGTACCAAGCACTATCTAGTGTGGAATTCATTTTGACACAGAGATATTCTGCACTCAATACGAAATTGCAAGATGCTGTCTCTAGGGATGTGAAATTATACAAACTCAGGAAAGAGCTATACAGGAAATAATGAAAGCCTTATGGGTCAGTGGTTGCCATCTTGACCACTAGGCTCTACTGGGTTATCCAACGGCAGCCATGAGCAAACTGTGGGCAAAGGGACATAGACAGTCACACTGTTATATACTAATAAAACTTTATCTGGATGGACAGTATTCTGTCCAGAATTGATTCGAGAGTCATACGCATGCTTTTGTATCTGGTTATATACAAAATTATGAAGCATGTTGCTCTCCCCCAAATTTAAAGTTTTCTAGATTATGAAATATGCCTGGCCCCAAGAGTTTTAGACAAGAAACTGGGACTCCTAGCCCGCCCATAACTTTCTCAAATGGCAATACTACCTGGGAACTGAGTGGTCCAACTTGTGAGCCGATGGGAGACATCAGGCATTCAAACTACACTAGAAGGACATGTGGTACCCGATTGGTTTGGGCGGTCTGTCTTCAGTAAACCTTTGTCCTGGAAACTCGAGGATGCCATCCCCAAGCCATTCTATACCTCTCTTCTCAGGAAGCTACGTCCCCCGACTCCTTCTCTACACATGCCACTGGCTTCAGTCAATAGAGAGAGGGAGAA